>NC_091324.1:16258208-16392330 GCF_038502225.1 Cherax quadricarinatus | reverse complement strand
AAATCCTCCTGAAGTTCCATAACATCTACGTTTGAATCAATTATCCTACCTATCTTTGTGTCATCGCCGAATTTGCTCATATCACTAGTAATTCCCTCATCAAGATCATTGATATATATTATAAACAACAACGGGCCCAAGACTGATCCCTGTGGAACGCCACTTGTTACAGATCCCCACTCGGATTTAACCCCATTTATGGACACACTCTGCTTCCTGTCAGTGAGCCATGACTCGATCCACGAGAGCACTTTTCCCCCAATGCCATGAACTGCCACTTTCTTCACCAGTCTATGGTGCGGAACTCTGTCAAAAGCCGCCTTACTAAAATCTAAGTAAATAATATCAAATTCTTTATCGTGGTCAACAGCCTCAAAAGCTTTACTGAAGAAAGTTTATAAATTAGTTAGACAAGACCGGCCTCTTGTGAATCCATGCCGAGTATCATTAATCAAACTATGCTTAACGAGATGGCTTCTTATAATCTGAGCTATAATTGACTCTAGTAATTTGCCTACAATTGAGGTCAGGCTTATTGGGCGGTAATTTGACGGTAACGACTTGTTCCCTGTTTTAAAAATAGGAATTACATTAGCCATCTTCCACATATCAGACACTACACCTGTTTGAAGAGATAAATTAAAAATATTAGTTAATGGTTCACAGAGTTCCATTTTGCATTCCTTAAGAACCCTTGAAAAAACCTCATCAGGACCCGGCGACATATTTTGCTTCAGTCTGTCTATCTGCTTCACAACCATTTCACTAGTGACTGTGATGTTACATAATTTATCTTCTTCTAGCCCACTATAAAAATTAATTACTGGAATATTGTTAGTGTCTTCCTGTGTAAAAACTGAGAGAAAATAATTATTAAAAATCGAGCACATTTCATTCTCTTTGTCAGTAAGGTGCCCATAGTTATTTTTAAGGGGACCTATCTTATCTCTAACTTTTGTTCTATAGACCTGGAAAAAACTTTTTGGGTTAGTTTTAGAATCCCTAGCAACTTTAATTTCATAGTCCCTTTTAGCTTTTCTTATCCCCTTTTTAATGTCCCTCTTAATGTAAATATACTGATTCATAAGATGACCCTCACCTCTTTTGATACGCCTATAAATTCCTTTCTTTTGCCCTAGTAGATATTTGAGCCTATTATTCATCCATTTTGGGTCATTTCTATTTGATCTAATTTCTTTATATGGGATAAACGTTCTTTGAGCAGCATGTATAGTGTTCAGAAAACTGTCATATTGATAGCTCACTTCGTTACCCCAGTCAACAGATGATAAGTGTTTTCTAAGCCCATCGTAATCTGCTAAGCGAAAATCTGGGACTGTTACTGAGTTATCCCTACTATCATACTTCCATTCAATGCTAAATGTGATTGATTTGTGGTCGCTAGCACCCAGTTCCTCTGAAACTTCTAAATTATTAACAAGGGATTCATTGTTTGCCAGAACTAAGTCAAGCAGGTTATTTCCCCTTGTAGGTTCTGTCACAAACTGCTTCAAAAAACAATCCTGAACTATGATTCTAAATTCCCAGTCAAGAAATTCCAATCAATATGACTAAAGTTAAAGTCTCCTAGAATTACTACATTATCGTGCCTTGTGGCCTTAACAATTTCCTCGCATAGTAGTCTCCCTTGGTCCCTATCTAAGTTTGGGGGACGGTATATCACTCCTAAAATCAGTTTTCATGCCCCTCTGAAAATTCTATCCAAACAGACTCTGTATGTGTTACTTCAGACTTAATACCCATTTTTATGCAACAGTTCAAGCGATCTCGGACATACAATGCCACCCCACCCCCCTTCCCGATACTTCTATCTACTCGGAACAATTTAAAACCCTGAATATGACATTCCGCAGGCATGTCCCGACTTTTTGAATTAAACCACGTCTCAGTTAAGGCAAATACATCAATGTTACCTGCACTAGCAACTAATCTCAACTCGTCCATCTTATTCCTAGCACTACGGCAATTAGCATAATAAACATTGAAAGACTCTCCTTTCTCTTTACCCTTCCTGCTCATTTCTGTTTGTCTTCTAAACCTATTACTGTCCTTATCACCCAACGTCCCTGGCTTTTCAATATCTACCTCATTCTGCTTATTACTAGTTCCCCTAGAACTCGTAATATTACTACACTGGGACTTCACTGTTTTCCTGCCAAAACCCATACCACTAACTATTCCTAGTTTAAAGTCCTAACTGCTCCCTCCAATGCAGTTGCCAGTGCTACCACCCCAGACCTAGATAAGTGAACCCCATCCCTGGCATACATGTCATTTCTGCCATAGAAGAGGTCCCAGTTGTCAATGAATGTTACCGCATTTTCCTTACAGTATTTGTCCAGCCAGCAATTGACACCAGTTGCCCTGGACAACCATTCATTTCCAACTCCTCTCCTTGGCAAAATACCACATATGACAGGGTTCCCACCCTTACTCCTAATTATTTCTATTGCTGACCTATACCTGCTAATCAGGTCTTCACTCCTACGTCTGCCAACATAGTTGCCTCCAGCACTGAGACAGATAATAGGGTTGCTCCCATTACCTCACGTGATGTCATCCAGACGGCTAACAATATCCTCCATCCCAGCCCCAGGAAAGCAAACTCTCTGTCTCCTACTCCTGTCCTTCAAGCAGAATGCCCTATCCATATACCTAACTTGGCTATCCCCAACAACAACAATATTCTTACCTTCCTTGGTGTCGTTCGTCGTGATGTTCCCAGTAGTTGACTCACATTCGTCGGGTAGCACTGAGAATGTATTAGATGTTTCCACAACAGCTTCCACGGCAGTCTCTTTCTTCTTCATCGTTTCTACCTTTCCATTCGTCTTCTTGATCGTCAACTTCATTCCCTGCTGTCCAGCCACTGACCAGTTTCCCTTCTTGACCTGAGGGCTCAAAACAGGAGGACTACTACGAATCTTCTTGTTTTCCTCGGTCAGTCGCCGAATCTCCATCTTCGCCAACTTCAATTCTTCCTTAAGCTGTTGGTAAAGTTGCTCGATGGAGGGCATCTTGTTTCAATTAGTAGAGAGCGCGCAAACAGGTCTTCACAGAGCTAAGCACACGTCAACACTGCACAAAAGCCAACTCAATCAGGAGCTACTGCGCAGCACGTCCGCATGGCCCAATAGCGATGCGAACACCTCAAAGCGATGCGAACACCTGATAGTGATGCGAACACCTATGCAACAGTTATTTCGAAACGTTTCGCCTACACATTAGGCTTCTTCAGTCGAGTACAGAAAAGATACCTAACTGTTGCATATGTGGAAATGGTATGGTGATACCGACAAGATGTGGAAAAAGACACTTATGTACAATTCAGGTCATTTATTAAAGGAAACGTTTTGCCACGAGTGGCTTCTTCAGTCCTAATACAGAGAAAACTAAGAAAACGTATATATATAGTGGCAGGAGTCAGGTGAGGTGACGCGTGGGTAGAGGTGGTGGTAGTAGTAGTAGTCGAACTAAGGAGGTGATGCTAAAGAGGGACCTGTTGGCATCATGTAACACCAGTTCCCAGGATGGGTAATATCCTCTTGCTTAGTAATTTTGAAAAACTGTAACTACCGGATTTTTGCTTTATAGTGTTACTGACAGAAATTAGTGCAGCTTCAATGCATTTTCTCCGTCTTAAGTCGTCTTCTTTAATAACTAGTTTAGCTTCATTGAATTTCCTGAGGTGTCCAACATCGTCCCTATGTTGAACACATGCGTTTTTGCGGTCATCATTTCTGCAAGCATTTTTGTGTTCTACTATCCTAATGTCCAGAGATCTGACTGTTTCCCCTACTTATACTTTGTCATACACCCCACATGGTATAGTATAGATTCCTGCACTTGTGCCAGAATCATGCTTGGGTTTTTGTATCAGGTTCCTAATAGTAGTTGAAGAGCTGGTAGATATTTTAGCCAGTTTTCTGTCAAACATTTTTGAAACATTAATGGCAACGTTGCTGACCGGTAAAACGATGTAACTTGGAGGTTTTTCTTTAATTTGATGGGCGTTGGTCTTGCTGAGAATACGTGTCGCACGTTTCCTGCAGTCACGTATGAAGTGTAGGGGAAAGTGTAGTGAACTGAAAGAGTTAGTGATGTATGTACATTCTTCTTCGAGGAACTGCGGACTGGAAATTCTGTAGGCTCTCAGAAAGAAGCCAATAACTACCCCTCTTTTAGTTTTTGTGTCATGGTGAGAGAAGAAATGTAGAAGATCGTTCTTGTAGGTAGGCTTCCGGTAGACTTTAAAAGAAAGTTTGTTTTTCCCTGTGCGTAAGTGAACGTCGAGAAAAGGTAATTGGTTGTCCTTCTCTTCTAGTGTAAATTTAATAGTAGGTTCCAGAGTGTTGATGGAAGCCTACCTGCAAGAATTTCTCTTCTCAATATCTGTCCCACGATCGCCTTCGCTGCTGGGTTAAGCCTTGGCTCTATTTCTACGACTAAGAACACTCCTCTCCAGCACTATTCTTCGTCTGTCCCGTCTTCCCCGCTCATCCCATTTGGGATCTTACCTGAACTTTCGTTCGTTCGTTCGCTTGATCTTCTTGGTCCGTCGTGCTCTGCCCGATCACACATTTGCTCTACACTCAAGAAGCCTCCCTTCGACCCCGCCAGGGTGGGGAATTTATATTCTACAAACGTCACATCCTTTTCACAGTGCTGTCGCATCATGTGAAAATCAAGCCTGTGAACGGTGCAATAAATGACTCCTCGAAGTTAGCTTTAGCTACCGTCGTTAGGACCTGCCTGCAGGTCAAATTTACGGCAATCCACTCTCTGAAGGACTCCTTCATTGTCGTCTGCACAGATGACACGGAAGCATCAAAACTAATGGACGACTCTTCAATCAGGACCCTACAAACACAACAATTCACTCTATCCCCGTCTCCATTCTTGAAGTCGAAACGTTCGGTCTTTGTGAAAAGACTGGACAGTATCGTCACCTCTCTCTCTACTGAAGCACTGAAGACATCTACTGAGGAACAAAACTCCTGGGCCTCGGTAGACAGCATCACCAAGATCCCTAACGCCTCATCTATGCTAAAGATTGCATTCTCAGACATCTCCATGGCTGCCCAAGCTCTCTCTGACGATCTGGCCATCTCATATTACCACATTCACCCTAGTCATATAGAACAAGAACGTTTCACATACATCTCCCACTGCAGGACCTGCTACTCCTATAAACACAACACTAGGGACTGCCCCATCAAGGATAAGTTTTGTTCAAAATGTGGGAATGATGGACACGATTTCAGATCCTGCACCATTACTACAGCACCAACATGTCTTAACTGCAAGGGTAATCATCATACCCTTGCAGCTAAGTGCCCACTCAGGAAACTAAAGTTCTGAAGAACACCTCCATTTCACCCACATACGCTGCAGTAACTAAACCACAAACCGACACCACCAAGACTCTACACGCTAATCTACAGCCACCATCGCCCAGCAACTCCCTCTGTCCACTCCCCGGAGGTGATTCCTCCAAGGTGCTGTACTGCATGGTGTATGCACACTTTGCAAACGCAGCAAACCCCGACACTTTCAACACCACTATTAACGAACTATTCAGTCTGAACAACATGCCTGCCTTTAATTTTCCGGGCTCCACACCTTCAGCAGACATCCTCAAGATCCTTCCCAACGCCCTGAACTTTACTGCACCTGCAGACCTGTCTCCTGCCCAAGCAACTGCTACTGTAACTTCTGTAACCACTTCCGCCGCTGACAACGTTGATCATGTTGCCTCAACCACCGTCTCCCACCTCTCCCAGCCTGTTGTTAAATTAGACACATGTGCAACTCTTGGGTATCTTTATTGAGGAAACGTTTCGCCACACAGTGGCTTCATCAGTCCATACATAGGAGAAACTTGAAGAACAGGAGGAGAATGAGGTAATCAGTCCCTCAACCTTGAGTCGATGTGGTCAGTCCATCAGTCTTGAATAGAATACGGCATATGAGCGGAGAAGCAGCTTATAAACCGTATGGCAGGAGAGGTGCAGCAGTCGTAGGTGGTGTCACATTTGTTCAATGTGGAAGTAGGTCGTGCCCAAGGGTTAGGCAAGCGAAGAATTCCCAAGTATTAAGATCCTAAGAAGTTGCAGTGTCTGACAGGATTGTAGATGAATGGTTCAAAGAACTGACATGTTGTTAAATTAGACACATGTGCAACTCTTGGGTATCTTTATTGAGGAAACGTTCCGCCACACAGTGGCTTCATCAGTTTATAAGCTGCTTCTCTGCTCATATGCCGTATTCTATTCAAGACTAATGGACTGACCACATCGACTCAAGGTTGAGGGACTGATTACCTCATTCTCCTCCTGTTCTTCAAGTTTCTCCTATGTATGGACTGATGAAGCCAATGTGTGGCGAAACGTTTCCTCAATAAAGATACCCAAGAGTTGTAAAGTAAAAGGACACAAGTGCAACTAATGTGACATTTATTGTGGCAACGCTTCGCTCTCCAGGAGATTTATCAAGCTCATCAGAGAGCGAAACGTTGCCACAATAAATGTCACATTAGTTGCACTTGTGTCCTTTTACTTTACATATTGTCGGTAATTCTTCCAACTTCATTACAATACCCAAGAGTTGCACATGTGTCTAATTTAACAACATGTCGGTTCTTTGAACCATTCATCTACTCTCCCAGCCTGCTGTTACACAATCGTTACACCTCTCCACTGCTCCTATCGACCCTCAGTCACCTGCTACCACCATTGTAGATTCGCCCCATATCTGAGATATGGGGCAAGCTCAACATAGTAACTGGCAAGAGCAAGCCGAGGCCACCAGCACACCCGAACCCATCCCAGGAAGCAGAGAAACTAGTGGAGCTTTTCACTTCCGGGGGAGCCTCCACTCAGCTCCCACAGGACATCCGGAATATACAGACGGATCTTCTGCCACAGCGCCAGCTAACGATACAAGCTGCATGTGAGTCGGAAGATGTGACTGATGTAGACCTCACGGACTTGGAACTCCGACGTGCCATTAAGAACACAGGTGACACTGCCCCGGGCATCGATGGTGTGACGTACTCCATGATTGCACGGGCTGGGCAGAGTGGATGGGAGGCCATACTAGACGTCATTAACAAGTCGTGGAGGGCCAGGACACTCCCAGCAGCTTGGAAGAAAGCTACAATCGTTCCAATTCCAAAGCCCAAGGACCCAGGCAGTATGAGACCCATATCGCTGACCAGCTGCTTAGCCAAGACTGCTGAGATGATGGTGTTAAACCGCCTCCTATGGAAACTTGGACCCTCTCATCATCACATATTTGGCTTCACCAAAGGAGTGGGAACAGCAGAGTGCATAACCACTCTACTAAGCCAGATTGCTGATAGCAACAAAAAACCTAGTATCGTCGTTTACCTCGACCTTGAGAAGGCATTTGAGCTAGCCAGCCCCACAGCAATTCTGGCAATACTAGCTCGGAAGGGAATCAAAGGACGCCTCCTGGCCTGGATAAAGTCCTACCTTAGGGACAGGCAGGCCTGTGTCAGCTTTCAGGGGCACTACTCTTCCTTTAAAACCCTGGAAAACGGTACGCCACAAGGTGTGCTCAGTCCTACCCTGTTTAACATCCTTATGCAGGAACTTGTGAGCCTTCCCTTTCATAGTGGTACACAGCTCCTCAGCTATGCTGATGATCTTGCACTAGTAGTGAATGGGAAAGGCAATTTAGAACGACAGGCTCAGAGAGCTTTGGACCTAATTACGCAGTCTTGCAAGGAACTAGGCCTCAAGATATCGGCCGAGAAATCTCTTGCAATGATGTTCAAGGGACCAGATTCTGTGAATAGATTACGTATTCAGGATATAGAACTTGAGTGGACAGGCTCCTACCTGTACTTGGGAATCTACATTGATAAAAAGCTGACCTTTCAGAAACAGGCCGAGTATGTCAGGTCACGTGCTCTACTCAGACTCAACGCCATGAGAGCCATGACGAAGCACCGAGCAGGGGCAAGCAAAGATGTACTTCGCTTGTACTATATACAAGCTATACGCTCGCTCATTGACTACGGTGCACAGGCTTTAGCTCATCTCTTCCCGCAGAGCAGGCAAAGGGTGGAGGTCGTACAAAACCAGGCGATAAGAACTATGCTTGGTGCCCCCATCTGGACCAACACAGTATGTCTCAGATCTGAGGCCCGGCTTCCTTCCTTGGCTGACAGAGTAAGATACATAAACGCCTGCAAAGTGGCTACGATTCTGCACCGGCAGCAAGGTACCCCACTAAGGAGACGGATATTAACAACCATGTCACAAGATCCCACACTCTTCACGGACTACTCCTGAATTCGTTCGTTTTGTGCTGCTGGGCGGAAGCTGCTGCCTGTACAGCTGCTCTGTGAGAAGAGTTGTGACCTTCCTGTTGCTGGGTACCATCCACCACCTCCCTGGCGCCCAGATCCAGCCGATGTTTTCATCATGCAGCTACCCATCTCTAAGTGTCTCTGCAGTCAAGACACCCTCAGCAATCATGCTGAGACAAGCATGGCACTGGCAGAGGGAGGCACATGTGCAGTGTATTTCACAGATGGTTCTGTCGACCCTGACAGGAAGAGAGCAGCAGCTGGACTGTACCACAATGGTCACACACAAGGCTGGCGACTCCCTGACCATTGCACGATCCTTCAAGCTGAGCTGGTGGCGATTCAGCAGGCATTGTCACATGCCCTACGACATCGACTCCGACCTGTCATACATGTTGATTCCACCTCTGCAATCAATGCCCTCTCCCATCCTCAACCACAGGATAATGTTCACCTCATCACATCGATCCTGAGCATAATGACAGCCTTAGAAGTTCAGGGTAATAGATCGATATTGAACTGGATCCCCAGCCATGCTGGCATCCGGGGAAATGAGGCGGCAGATGATGCAGCCAAGGCAGCAACAGACTATCCACATGTTGGGATTACTGTCCCAATCAGCCTACGACAGACCAAACTTGTGGCTGCCAGAGCCACGAAACTTCTGGGGGAGGTCTTAGGTGGTACCCCATCTCAACAGTGGTACCGAGCAGCGACTCAGGGAGAACCCCCTCCATATGATAGAAGCTGGTCCAGAGAGCAGTGTACCGCCATCCATCGGCTTCGTTTGGGCTTTCCCACAGCCAAGATGATGGTAGACAAGGCTGAGGAGGAGATGTGCCAGTACTGTCAGCACGTTGTCCAGCGGCCCCTAACCCACTATCTTCTAGAGTGCGAAGCTACTGAGACACTCAGCAGGCAACTAGGGGTGATATTCCCTCCCGAAGAGGACCCAGAGATGACTGCGGCCACACTAGTGTACCATGGGGTCAACGAACCAGACAAGCTGTTACCTGTGATAATGACATATCCTCCTCCTCGCTAGTGTCCATAGTTACATATGGTGTCGCTTATGAGATGCACCAGTTGAACTGACCAGAGGGGTGCTTGAGTGGCATGCATCGCATCATTGTGGAAACCTTTCTCCATCGGGAGCCAGAGACGGGTCATCGCAAGATTGGGACCCGTGCCAGGACCGTGACCTCTGGACTTCTGTTGCTTACACTTCTTGATATAAATCCCAGTAATCTATTTGCCTTATTACATACACTTAGGCATTGCTGTCTTGGTTTAAGGTTGCTGCTTACCATAACCCCCAAGTTCTTTTCGCAATCTGTATGGCTAAGTTCTATATTATTTAACTTATAAGTGCTAGGGTTATGGACACTCCCGAGCTTCAGAACCTTGCATTTGTCTACATTGAACTGCATCTGCCACTTTTCTGACCAAGAGTAGAGTTTGTCTAAATCCTCCTGAAGTTCCCTAACATCTACGTTTGAATCAATTATCCTACCTATCTTCGTGTCATCGGCGAATTTGCTCATATCACTAGTAATTCCTTCATCAAGATCATTGATATATATTATAAACAACAACAGGCCCAAGACTGATCCCTGTGGAACGCCACTTGTTACTGATCCCCACTCGGATTTAACCCCATTTATGGACACTCTCTGCTTCCTGTCTGTGAGCCATGATTCGATCCACCAGAGCACCCTTCCCCCAATGCCATGAGCTGCTACTTTCTTCAACAGTCTTTGGTGCGGAACTCTATCAAATGCCTTACTTAAATCTAAGTAAATAATATCAAATTCTTTATCGTGGTCAACAGCCTCAAAAGCTTTACTGAAGAAAGTTAATAAATTAGATAAAGACCGGCCTCTTGTGAATCCATGCTGAGTATCATTAATCAAGCTATGCTTATCGAGATGGCTTCTTATAATCTGAGCTATAATTGACTCTAGTAATTTGCCTACAATTGAGGTCAGGCTTATTGGGCGGTAATTTGACGGTAACGACTTGTCCCCTGATTTAAAAATAGGAATTACATTAGCCATCTTCCACATATCAGACACTACACCTGTTTGAAGAGATAAATTAAAAATATTAGTTAATGGTTCACAGACTTCCATTTTGCATTCTTTAAGAACCCTTGAAAAAACCTCATCAGGACCCGGTGACTTATTTTGCTTCAGTCGGTCTATCTGCTTCACAACCATTTCACTAGTGACTGTGATGTTACATAATTTATCTTCTTCTGGCCCACTATAAAAAATAATTACCGGAATATTATTAGTGTCTTCCTGTGTAAAAACCGAGAGAAAATAATTATTTAAAATCGAGCACATTTCATTCTCTTTGTCAGTAAGATGCCCATAGTTATTTTTAAGGGGACCTATCTTATCTCTGACTTTTGTTCTATAGACCTGGAAAAAACTTTTTGGGTTAGTTTTAGAATCCCTAGCAACTTTAATTTCATAGTCCCTTTTAGCTTTTCTTATCCCCTTTTTAATGTCCCTCTTAATGTCAATATACTGATTCATAAGATGACCCTCGCCTCTTTTGATACACCTATAAATTCCTTTCTTATGCCCTAGTAGATATTTCAGCCTATTATTCATCCATTTTGGGTCATTTCTATTTGATCTAATTTCTTTATAAGGGATAAACGTTCTTTGAGCAGCATGTATAGTGTTCAGAAAACTGTCATATTGATAGCTCTCTTCGTTACCCCAGTCAACAGATGGTAAGTGTTCTCTAAGCCCATCGTAATCTGCTAAGCGAAAATCTGGGACTGTTACTGAGTTATCCCTACTATCATACTTCCATTCAATGCTAAATGTAATTGATTTGTGGTCGCTAGCACCCAGTTCCTCTGAAACTTCTAAATTATTAACAAGGGATTCATTGTTTGCCAGAACTAAGTCAAGCAGGTTATTACCCCTTGTAGGTTCTGTCACAAACTGCTTCAAAAAACAATCCTGAACTACTTCTAAGAAGTCATATGATTCTAAATTCCCAGTCAAGAAATTCCAATCAATATGACTAAAGTTAAAGTCTCCTAGAATTACTACATTATCGTGCCTTGTGGCCCTAACAATTTCCTCCCATAGTAGTCTCCCCTGGTCCCTATCTAAATTTGGGGGACGGTATATCACACCTAAAATTAATTTTTCATGCCCCTCTGAAAATTCTATCCAAACAGACTCTGTATGTGTTACTTTAGACTTAATACCCGTTTTTATGCAACAGTTCAAGCGATCTCGGACATACAATGCCACCCCACCCCCCTTTCCGACACTTCTATCTACTTGGAACAATTTAAAACCCTGAATGTGACATTCTGCAGGCATGTCCCGACTTTTTGAATTAAACCACGTCTCAGTAATGGCAAATACATCAATGTTACCTGCACTAGCAACTAGTCTCAACTCGTCCATCTTATTCCTAACACTGCGACTATTTGTGTAATAAATATTTAAAGACCCTCCTCTCTCTTTACCCTTCCTGCTCCTTTCTGTTATTCCACTAAACCTATTACTGTCCTTGTTAATTAGTGCCACTGGCTTTCCAATATCCACCTCATTTTGCCTATTACTAGTTCTCCTAGTACTCATATTACTACCCTGCGACTTCACAGTTTTCCCGCCAAAACCCATACCACTAACTATTCCTAGTTTAAAGACCTAACAGCTCCCTCCACTGCATTGGCCAGTGCTCCCACCCCACACCTAGATAAGCGAACCCCATCCCTGGCATACATGTCATTTCTGCCATAGAAGAGGTCCCAGTTGTCAATGAATGTTACCGCATTTTCCGTACAGTATTTGTCTAGCCAGCAATTGACACCAATTGCTCTGGACAACCATTCATTTCCAACTCCTCTCCTTGGCAAAATGCCACATATGACAGGTTTCCCACCCTTCCTCCTAATTATCTCTATTGCTGACCTATACCTGCTAATCAGGTCCTCACTCCTACGTCTACCAACATCGTTGCCTCCAGCACTGAGACAGATAATAGGATTGCTCCCATTACCTCTCATGATGTCATCCAGACGGCTAACAATCTCCATCCCAGCCCCAGGAAAACACACTCTCTGCCTCCTACTCCTATCCTTCAAGCAGAATGCCCTATCCATGTACCTAATCTGGCTATCCCCAACAACAACAATGTTTTTACCTTCCTTGGCGTCGTCCTTCGTGATGCTCCCAGTAGTCGACTCACATTCGTCAGGTAGCATTACACCACTTGTGGAATTCGTCAAGACCTTCTCGATGGTCTTCGTTGTGGTTTCTAGGGATGTCTCACTCACGTCTGCCAATGCTTCCTTGGTGCTCATTGTAGCATTCCCAGTAGAACACTCACATTCGTCAGGTAGCACGGAGAATGGGTTGGAAGTTTCCACGGTAGTCTTCTGGTTCCTCGTTTCTGCCTCTCCAACCGTTTTCTTGATCATCAGCTTGGTTCCATGTTGCCCGGCCACTGACCAAGCTCCCCTCTTAACCTGGGGACTCTCAACAGGAGGATTACTACGAATCCTCTTGTTCCACGACTATGGTGCACTTTGCACGTACTGCTAGGTTGAGGGACTGATTACCTCATCTTCTGTACATAGTTCTCCTGTCTTCAAGTTATGTCCTGGAATTTGTATTGTAAAAGCCACTGGATGGCGAAACGTCAACAATAAAGATACCCAGATGTTGCACATGTGTCTCAATTTCATCATCAACATTTGAGTATCTTTAATAAGGAAAGTTTTGCCACACAGTGGCTTCATCAGTCCATACAAAGGAGAATGGTGAAGAACAGGAGTAGTTTGAGGTAATCAGTCCTTCAGCCTCGAGTCGATGTAATCAATCTTGAAAAGAATACAGCATATGAGCGAAGAAGTGGCTTATATGCTGTAGACAGGTAAGGTGAAGCAGTAGGAGGTGGTATCACACATGACAAATCCAAATGCGGAAGTAGGTCATGCGGAGTTTCCTCATCACTTCCCCAATATTTTCAAAATTGATGGACAGATTACATCGGCTCAAGGCTGAGGGACTGATTACCTTTACTTTCTAGGGATATGCCGTTCCTGTAATTTTGTTTTGAATAGCATCATCCGTGAATTGTGTTATTCTAGGTTAGGCTTAGTTAACTTATTTATCAATCGACGCATAAAAAAACGATGACCTGCGTCTGGTATTGCGAGACTAGTCACGCCATATTAGAGCGTGCATTTTCGCCTTCCTTCGCCTTTCCTTCTGTCGTATGTTCTAGTTTTTATCGACACAGCATTGATTGGAGGACATATTGTATCGGTTCTCTTTGTAGATGAATGGTCCAGAGAACCGACATGTTGATAAATTAGACACATGTGCAACTCTTGAGTATCTTTATTGAGGAAACGTTTCGCCACACAGTGGCTTCATCAGTCCATACGTAGGAGAAACTTGAAGAACAGGAGGAGAATGAGGTAATCAGTCCCTCAACCTTGAGTCGATGTGTTCAGTCCATCAATCTTAAACATTTATCTACACAATTTGTATCCTCTATTATCTAATTGGTATCACTGCAAAGGGACTAGTCAGAAGTTCCAGAACCCCTCAGTGACAGAGTGAAACGTTTACGAACTAGCTTGAACACCCCTCAGCGAAGGATGTTATATTTTACCTGCATTTACCTGTTGGATACACTAATGGCCTCAGGGTAGACAGGAAGCCCAGGCCGCCTCCTGAGTCCTTCCACTTTGTCTAATGAATTTTTTTTCCACGTGAAATATAAATAATTTTAGTCGTGGCTTCGATGGCTTCGGCTGGTGAACTGTCCTGCAGTCTTAAAGAGAAGCGTTGAAACGTTGGTAGCTGCCCCATTCTCGCACCACGAGTGATAATTGTCATGACCTGTTGTTAGGTAAGACACATATGCAACAGTTAGGTATCTTTATTTCGAAACGTTTCGCCTACACAGTAGGCTTCTTCAGTCGAGTACAGAAAAGTTGATAGAAGCAGAAGATACTTGAAGACGATGTAATCAGTCCATCACCCTTAAAGTTTTGAGGTGGTCAGTCCCTCAGTCTGGAGAAGAGCATTGTTCCATAGAATGAAACAATATGGAGATGAAGTGACAGGATGGAGCTTTATATAGCGCCAACAGGTGAGACGTAGGTCACTAGAAGAGGTAAGAACTCAGATGTTGGGAGGTCAGGTCCCTCTCAAATCCAGCCGTTCTCACTAGTAGAGGTTGTCAGACACTGCAACACAAGGGTATCTTGGTACAGACCTACAATCAACTTCGACAACCTCTACTAGTGAGAACGGCTGGATTTGAGAGGGACCTGACCTCCCAACATCTGAGTTCTTACCTCTTCTAGTGACCTACGTCTCACCTGTTGGCGCTATATAAAGCTCCATCCTGTCACTTCATCTCCATATTGTTTCATTCTATGGAACAATGCTCTTCTCCAGACTGAGGGACTGACCACCTCAAAACTTTAAGGGTGATGGACTGATTACATCGTCTTCAAGTATCTTCTGCTTTATCAACTTTTCTGTACTCGACTGAAGAAGCCTACTGTGTAGGCGAAACGTTTCGAAATAAAGATACCTAACTGTTGCATATGTGTCTTACCTAACAACCTGTCGGTATTTTATACCATTTTAACGTTCAATCTGTCATGACCTGAAAGCTCTCTGGTGACGCTCGGTCATCTCGTTGCCAGACAAATCTTAGGCATTTTTTAAGCTTGCTTATTTTCGGATTTATATGTTTTTATAGCAGCGGTATTCAATACCCACAAGACTTACTGTATTTGTTTACATTGTGTCTGTGTATTGATAAAACCACTGGATGGCGAAACGTCTACAAGGATACCCAGATGTTACACATGTTACACATGTGAACATTAAAATGGTATAAAATACCGACAGGTTGTTAGGTAAGACACATATGCAACAGTTAGGTATCTTTATTTCGAAACGTTCCGCCTACACAGTAGGCTTCTTCAGTCGAGTACAGAAAAGTTGATAGAAGCAGAAGAGACTTGAGATTAAGACACATGTACAACATCTGGGTATCTTTATTGTAGACGTTTCGCCATCCAGTGGCTTTATCAATACAAATTCTAGGACATAACTTGAAGACAGTAGAACTATGTACAGAAGATGAGGTAATCAGTCCCTCAACCTAGGAGTAGGTGCGAAGAGCACCATAGTCGTGGAGATTCTGAAGCAGAAGAAAGGATCCTGGCGCTTATATAGTAACGTCAGGTGTAGCAGACGAGGGTATATTCACTGGTAGGCGGGATTCCCCAGTGGAAGTAGGTCCTTCCCAAAGAGATGGGTTAGTTGTAGTAGTAGTTGTCGTAGCCGTGAAGGTTATGTACATGTCCTCAGAATTAAGATTCCATAATGTCCTGATACTTGAAGAAGTTGAAATTAACACACAGTTCCACTAGATTGATGAAATCTAGAAGAGGTAAAGGGAGGTCGTGGTTTTCAGTGAGCCTCTGTCTCAGAATGTTGATTGCAGCGCAATCAAGTATCAGGACAACTGTTACAAACAATGCTTTGGGATGGCAATGGGCAGCCCGCTCAGTGCTGTGCTTGCCACCCTCTTCATGGAAAACTTGGAGACAGAGAAATTCAGCACCCTCATTCCCAACACCGTTACCTGGCTAAGATACGTTGATGATATATTGGTTTTCTCTCCGAGACGTCTCAATATCCAGGCCCTTCTCAACAAGATCAATGCAGTTGAACCATCAATAAAGTTTACACTTGAACTCGAAAATGATGGCAAACTTCCTTTCCTCGACGTTCTACTGTGCAGATCTCCCGACAGTGACAAACTTCTCTTCAAAGTGTATAGAAAACCTACCAACAAGGACGATCTTATACACTTTTATTCACACCAAGATACCCGCACTAAGAGAGGAGTCCTCATTGGCTTCTTCTTGAGAGCTCTTCGCATCTCCAGCCCTTGTTTTCTAGAAGAAGAATGCACTTACATAACACAAGCCTTTACACGTCTTCAGTTCCCATCTTTCTTCATCCGAGATTGCAGACTCAAGGCACAAGCTATCCTCAACAAACCGCCCATGGAACAGCCCCCTAAACGGTTCATAGTACTCCCATGTGGCGATGTTGCCACGAATACTCGCCGGGCACTTGCTATGAGTAACATCAACGTTTCCACCATAAACACATCCTCTATCAAAGACCTCACTACTAAACGCAGCCCCACACCTCTAACTTCTACAGCAGGCGTCTACACTATCCCCTGTGGGTTCTGTCCCAAGAAATATGTAGGCGAGACAGGCAGAGATCTTGCAGTCCGCCTGAATGAGCATCGAAATGCCTCTAACAGAGACGATGTAAGGTACGCCTGTGTCCTCCACAGAGACTCCACGGGGCATTTGATGAACTGGAACGAGGCACAACTCGTTCTCACCGAACCAGACCTCAGACGCCGACGGTGCCTAGAAGCCTCACTAATCACCGTCACCGACACTATAGAACGCAACACTGGAAACTACAAAATTTCAAAAACATTGGCATACATGATACTTAAGCAGCACCAACCCAACAACACAGGAGTCACATGATTTCATCGTCTACCCGTCCTCATCATAGGCAGAGGTTGTTTTGATAAGGACCTGCCTCGCATGGGCCAGTAGGCCTTCTACAGTGTTCCTCCATTCTTATGTTCTTATGACATTCCTCAGGTCACGTGCGTCACATCTCACTCTCCGCCTATATATATAATGTCTTTCTACCTCTGTATGTTAGAAGTGATCAAGGTCCCAGGACCGAAACGTTTTCTAATAAATATGTTATAGTGTTTGCTTACGTGTCTTTCTAAACCAACTTGTCGGTATTTATTACCAAGGTTTATACCATCATCAGATGCAGCATTCTCCACCTGACCTCAGCATTCTGAACCTGACTATAAATACTCGCGTTCCTTCCACCCCCAGGTAGTGAGAGCGGCTGGATTTGAGAGGGACCTGACCTCTCAGCATCTGAGTTCTTACCTCTCCTAGTGGCCTACGTCTCACCTCTTGGCGCTATAAAAAGCTCCATCCTGTCACTTCATCTCCATATTGTTTCATACTATGGAACAATGCTCTTCTCCAGACTGAGGGACTGACCACCTCAAAACTTTAAGGGTGATGGACTGATTACATCGTCTTCAAGTATCTTCTGCTTCTATCAACTTTTCTGTACTTTTACCTAACAACCTGTCGGTATTGTATACCATTTTGATTTTCTGTACTTGACTGAAGAAGCCTACTGTGTAGGCGAAACGTTTCATAATAAAGATACCTAACTGTTGCATATGTGTCTTACCTAACAACCTGTCGGTATTTTATACCATTTTAATGTTCAGTTCTGTTTGTGACTTGAAAAAGCCCACTGTGTGGGCGAAACGTAGTCAATAAAGGATCACATTATACTGCATATGTGTTTGTATTTCCTAAGTAGGTCATACACGACTGTGGTACTCTTCACCAGCTCCAAGGCTGAGTGACTGATTACCTCATCTTTTGTATTTAGTTCTACTGTTTTCCAGTTATGTCCTTGAATTGGTATTGATAAAGTCAGTGAATGGCGAAACGTCTACAATAAAGATACGCAGATGTTGCACATGTGTCTAATTCTTCACTGCCTGCGGTATTATATTTTTATGTATCCGACTGAAGAAACCTGTTGTGCAGGCGAAAAGTTTCAAGATGTTGAACATGTGGTGGTTATGATGAATGGTTTGAAAAACCGACAAGTTGAAGATTAAGACACTTATGCAGCATATGGAAATCTTTATTCAGGAAACGTTTCGCCACACAGTGGCTTCATCAGTCCAATACAAAGAGGAAGGCGTAAGGAGAGGTTAGTTGAACATGTCTTGCTCTTCAGCTTGTCGGTACTGTACTGTACCAGTAAAAACATTTGCGCATTACGACTCTCATAAGCTATACTTATCTTTGCCGTTAGCGTTGACAAAAAGGCTGACAGGTGCAGAACATTGAAGGAAGACACTTCAACGAAGGAAGTTGACGCTGTGATTGGAAGACTTGAAAAAAAAAGTCTTTTCCCACACACATCAAAGTAGCCACAACATTTACAGAGTTTACAACAAGAAGTTTGTGTACTGTTGCCGCCGCTGCTGGTATTATTATTGTTGCTATTCTGATGTTGTAATAAAGTTGGTAGAATTACCGACAATATGTAAAGTAAAAGGACACAAGTGCAACTAATGTGACATTTATTGTGGCAACGTTTCGCTCTCCAGGAGCTTTATCAAGGTAATGGCTTGATAAAGCTCCTGGAGAGCGAAACGTTGCCACAATAAATGTCACATTAGTTGCACTTGTGTCCTTTTACTTTACATATTCTGATGTTGATGAAAACTGAGACACATGTGCAACATCTGGATATCTTTATTGTAGACGTTTCGCCATCCAGTGGCTTTATCAATACAGATTCTAGGATATAATTTGAAGACAGTAGAACTACATATAGAAGATGAGGTAATCAGTCCCTGATTGAAAACTCTTTAAGTTACATTCACTTGTTAGACGAAGATTGAGGGGAGACCTGATCGAAGTGTATAAGTGGAAGATAGGTATTAATAAAGGGGATATTAATAAGGTCTTGAGGATATCTCTCCAAGAGAGAACCCGCAGTAATGGATTTAAATTAGATAAGTTTAGATTCAGAAAGGACATAGGAAAGTATTGGTTTGGAAATAGGGTAGTTGATGAGTGGAACAGTCTACCTAGTTGGGTTATTGAGGCTATGACTTGGGTAGTTTCACTGCAGCAGACCAACAGGCCTGCTGCAGTGTTCCTCATTTCTTATGTTCTTATGTTCAACCTTGGAGTTGGTGCGAAGAGCACCGTAGTCGTGAACATTCTGGAGCAGAGGCAAGGAGACTGATGTTGATGCTTTTGTCCTAATGTAAGCTTGTTCTACAACGTATCTTATCGTTAATATTGTCCGCAGAACGACACTCAGATCCCCGACAGCGAATGCAAGAAGTCAATGCATTGTTCTGACTTCATGCATACGGATAGTTTATTTTTTCCTTTTCCCTGTCTTTCATTGAGCTTCATTAACATTCTCACCTTTATCATCCCTTTATTCTCCCCCATTCTCTTCCTCGCTTCTCATGTTTTTTCCTCGCCTTTTATTTGGTATTTAGTTTTTCTTTGCCAGAGAACAGTTTTGTGTCCCCTCTTTTATTCCTTCCTGTTTACCTATCCATCTGCTCTCTTTCCCTTGCCCCTCCATGTTTCTCTCACTTTTTCTTATTTCCTTCCTTAATTTCTTCATTCCTGCCTACCTGCCAGCCTTTCCCCCTCCCTGCTTTTTTTTTTCATTCCTCCTCCCCCCTCCCTGCCTTCTTTCATGCCTCCCCCTTGCCTGCCTTATTTCATTCCCCCCTCCCTGCTTTCTTTCATTCTTCCTCCCCCACCCCACTCCCTGGCCGGATACGGAAGAGACAATAGCCTTAACCAAATGAACTGGAAATTCCGATTATCCGTCTAATGAAGCGAGATTTTTGTCAACAAGTGACTCTCATGCGTGAGCAATTATGAAGCAGAGGGCGGGAGGTGTTGTGGAGGGAGGGAGGGGCAGGAGGTTCCGTGGAGGGAGGGAAGACAGGAGGTTCTGTAGAGGGATGGAGGGAGGGGCATGAAGTTCTGTGGAGGGAGGGAAGGAAGTACTGTGGAAGGGAAGAGGGCCAGGCAGGAGGTACTGTGGAGGGAAGGAGGGCATGCAGGAGGTACTGTGGAGGGAGGGGTAGGCAGGAGGCACTGTGAAGGGAAGAGGACTAGGCTGGAGGTGACTTAAGGGTTCAACCCCTAGGGATTCCTTTGATTTTTTTTCCTGTAGGGTTGACCCAGGGCAGTATACCAGTAGAGCTTCGTCAGTGCAGTATACCGGTAGAGCTTCCCCAGGGCAGTATACCAGTAGAGCTTCGTCAGTGCAGTATACCGGTAGAGCTTCCTCAGTGCAGTATACCAGTAGAGCTTCCTCAGGGCAGTATACCAGTAGAGCTTCCTCAGGGCAGTATACCAGTAGAGCTTCGTCAGTGCAGTATATCAGTAGAGCTTCCTCTGAGTCACGATCTCTGAAATGGACTATTTAAGGAACACAGTCTGGGAGGTCAGTCTGGAAAGGATTGGGGGGGGGAGGTTGGACTAGTTTACAGGCAGCTACAATTGCCTTAGCTGCTCGCCAACATCACAATCCTCTTTGAGAAACTTCTCTTGCAGTCATTTTTTTTTATATTTTTAACAGAGTAAATACGTACTTACTGACAAGAGATTCACAGCACGTCCGAACAGCTGTACACCAATGATGACGAAGCATGTACTCTGTGTAAGGGAAAGAGTACGATTTTTTTCTCCTTGAATAAAGACAGGTAAGTTTTCCTTAGGTCACCCTTCTATTAGTTCCTGACGAGTACAGTTTGGCAACCTCTGTGAATCAGCGTGCATACTGTGTGTTGATGTCTGGGATTCGCAGGTGTAATCCCGACCCAGGGCTTCTCTCAAGTTCATACATTCAATTTGAGTTTCAGAAACAAAGATTTATTCCAGCAAGATATAGTGTTTGTAGAGAAATGGGTGACATCTGGTTGTGCATGCAGAAAACCCATAGTTATGCAGAACATTTCTATATCTGCCTGGTAACCCTGGGTCTTTTTCTTGGTTTCTTTTCTTCAGTTCATGATCAGGGTGAATGAGAATAAAACAACTTCACCTAGACACTCTTCTGGTAATTGTACCTATCTTGTTTTTGTTGTTTTCTACTGCTGTACCTACTTGATTTTTCGTTTGTGCTACAGCTTTATCAGTTGAAATTAAGACACATGTGCATCATCTGGGTATCTTCATTGTAGACGTTTCGCCATCCCAGATGATGCACATGTGTCTTAATTTCATCTTGTCGGTATTGTGTACCATTCTTGCACAGCTTTATCAGTATATTTTACTTCACTTTGGCACTGGAGTAATTATAACTTAATTTGCTCTATCCATGTGGGTAGGTTCTTTATGCTTTGTCTTGTAGTATTTGCGTCTTCGTGCTAGTTTATATTTTGTTGTATTTTTACGTTGGTGTTCTTTTGTATTAATTATATTGCCAAGATTTCTAATGGTGGTGCCATAGGTGATAATGGTATGGGTGATGGTGTGGGTTTATTCATTACGGGATATCACATGATGTCTCTACCACGTGTTGGCTTCGTTACAGAGGCACGACACAAAATTGATGTTTATAAATAACAAAAAGGCACAATACCGTGACTGGAACGATACACAAATAACCCGCACATAAAAGAGAGAAGCTTACGACGACGTTTCGGTCCAACTTGGACCATTGACAAAGTGACTTTGTCAGTGGTCCAAGTTGGACCGAAACGTCGTCGTAAGCTTCTCTCTTTTACGTGCGGGTTATTTGTGTATTGATGTTTATGAATTCATGAGAAAGTGGGTCGGGTCAGGGTAGTAACGACCACTGACTTTACCGGTCCAAGTGTGCGATCTGCATCAGGATAGCGTAATATATCAATTATAACTTCTCTGAACACGGTTAAATATCCAGAGCACTGCCACTTCAGGAATAGCACTCTTACAGTGCCACATTCTCATCAACACTTACAGTGCCACATTCTCATCAACACTGTTACAGTGCCACATTCTCATCAACATTGTTATAGTGTCACATTCTCATCAGCACCGTTAGTGCCACATTCTCGTCAGCATTGTTATAGTGCCACATTCTCATCACCACTGCTACAGTGCCACATTCTCATCAGCACGAGTGGCACAGCACCACTAGAGTGCCACATAGCATCATTACTTGAGTACATCACCCGTGCATGGCCACAGCCTTTGCCTCACCTAAACTTCCAGTACTCTTGGAGAGTACATGTGCCACACTCAGAGTGCCACATGTAAAGTGGCACTCTAAGAGTGGCACACGGCACGGGCAGGAGCAATAATGTGAGCGCGGCCGTAAAAAAAGGATGGAAGGAGGGGGGAGGAGGGTATCTTGTATCATATACTCTCCTGCCTTGATGAGCGTTGACGACACCCCCTCCCTTTGGTCCTCCCTCTCTCATCCTCGCAGTGTAGTGTTTTCTTGGCACTGTGTGGCACCAGTTGCCAACTCCGCAAGGCCCTCCCGAGATCGGCCACCACCACTACCACGACTACTACTACTACTACTACTACTTTCAATCCTTTTTTCCTCCGTCTGCCTTCTAGTCTTTTTTCACAAATAAATTTTACAAGCTAAGAGCTGTTATCCTACCTAA
Source organism: Cherax quadricarinatus (assembly GCF_038502225.1). Classification (NCBI taxonomy): domain Eukaryota; kingdom Metazoa; phylum Arthropoda; class Malacostraca; order Decapoda; family Parastacidae; genus Cherax; species Cherax quadricarinatus. Next base: position 16,369,655 of record NC_091324.1, on the reverse strand, counting down.
GCTGATTTCAAAGCCCAGCCCTATCTTAGGTATTCTACCTCCCCCCCCCCAGTCCCCGGATGCCACCCACAACGGTCGACTAACACCTAAGTACTTACTAGTATAAACCTTGGTAATAAATACCGATAAATTGGTTTAGAAAGGCACCTTGTCCTCCTCCTTGCCTCTTCTACCTCCTAACGCCTATTCACATCTCTTCCTCCTCTCACCCTCACCTCCAACTAATTCCTGCTCACCGATCAACCACTCGGTTACCATTTGACAGAAAACTGTCACCCACTCAGCGCACGCTAAAGACATTCACATCATATTTTCACTCCCAGTGTCACAGTCACAATTGCATGGGCTGTTATGAGCGTTTTTATATCCGCAGTGTGCTGTAGTCCTGCACTCTATAATAGTTACATAGTAGCTATATATATATATATATATATATATATATATATATATATATATATATATATATATATATATATATTTATATATATTTGAGGTAGTAGGTTGGTAGACAGCAACCACCCAGGGAGGTACTACCGTCCTGCCAAGTGAGTGTAAAACGAAAGCCTGTAATTGTTTTACGTGATGTTAGGATTGCTGGTGTCCTTTTTTCTGTCTCATAAACATGCAAGATTTCAGGTACGTCTTGCTACTTCTACTTACACTTAGGTCACACTACACATACATGTACAAGCATATATATATATATATATATATATATATATATATATATATATATATATATATATATATATATATTATATATATATATACACACACACACCCCTCTGGGTTTTCTTCTATTTTCTTACTAGTTCTTGTTCTTGTTTATTTCCTCTTACCTCTATGGGGAAGTGGAACAGAATTCTTCCTCCGTAAGCCATGCGTGTTGTAAGAGGCGACTACAATGCCGGGAGCAAGGAGCAAGTAACCACTTCTCCTGTATATATTACTAAATGTAAAAGTAGAAGCTTTTGTTTTTCCTTTTGGGCCACCCTGCCTCGGTGGGATACGGCCGGTGTGTTGAAAGAAAGAAAGAAATATATATAATTTATGTTAATGTAAAAAAATAAAAATTTTGCACAAAAAGAACCTTAGAAAACTTACCTAACCTTATTATAACAAGCGCAGTTTAAGTTAGCCTAATCAAACTAAATATATTTTACATAAGTTTAAAATAATTTAATAAAAAAAGCAACACAATGAAATATATTTTTTTCGTTAGGTTCAGAATGATTTTTGCGAAATTATTGCATACATAAATTTTCGTTTGCCTTATTCAGCAGGAAGACCGTTGCTATTTAAGCCGAAATCGCAAGTCGTCATAAAAAGGTCAGGTGTTCTAAGGTGACTACAAGGTGTAGTCTCGTCCTTACATGCCTTCCTGTTGATCTTTTATTTTTACAATTCCTTGATAATGTGAGAAATCACGAAATCGCTTGGAATTTCACTATTTTTTCACAGTGGTGAAAAAATAGTGGTAGGTAAAGACAGACGACTGGTGCATCTGTACTTTTAACTCGGTCTTCAGATCTTCAGTGGTTAAAATATGAGGGAAGATAAGACGGATGGGGGAATGGTCAACCTTTGTGCTTTTTAGCGATGCCTGAAAAGCAATGAGAGGAGCTAGCTATGTAAACGGGATAACAAGCAATGAGGGCAGGAGCCAGCTATATAAATGGGATAACAAGCAGCTAGGAGAGGAGCCGGCTATGCAAATGAGATAAGGAGAGGAGGCAGGTATATAAATGAGATAACAAGCAATGAGGAGAGGAGCCAGCTATGTAAACGGGATAACAGGGAGAGGAGCCATCTATGTAAATGAGGTAATAAGGAGGAGGAGGAGCCATCTATGTTAATGACACAACAAGGAGAGGAGCCAGCTCTGTAAACAGTCAGACCAAAACAACACGTGATGTACAAACAATGAACAGACCAGTTGGTTCCGAGGGCCATCACCCCCCGGCTCGGTCCCAGACCAATCAAATAACCAAGATAAAAATTAGATAAAGGGTAATTTCCGTGAAAACGAGGGATCGAGGGGGTAGAAATGAGGAAAATAGTAATAAAACAGGGGTAAACGCGATCATGAAAAAAAAAACATGAAAAAATTAATCGAAAAAAGTTTCTAGTTTGCTAATTTTGGCTCCTCAGCTCACTGATGCTGAGCCAATTAATTCTTTGTCAACTTGCTAACAAACCTGATGTCACTTTTGTTAACTTTTTTATCATGGGGAGGAAAGGGAGGGAGGGATGTGGAGAATGTAGGAAGGAGAGAAGAGGAAGGGATGTGGAGAATGGAGGCGGAAGAGAGGGAGGGATGAGGAAAATCAAGGAAGGTGAATGATGAAGAGGGTTACCTGGATACCTGGAGCCTGGAGGTTATTCCGGGGATCAACGCCCCCGCGGCCCGGTCCATGACCAGGCCTCCCGGTGGATCAGGGCCTGATCAACCAGGCTGTTACTGCTGGCCGCACGCAGTCCAACGTACGAGCCACAGCCCGGCTGATCCAGCACTGACTTTAGGTATCTGTCCAGCTCTCTCTTGAAGGCAGCCAGGGGTTTATTGGTAATTCCCCTAATGCTTGATGGGAGGCTGTTGAACAGTCTTGGGCCCCGGACACTTACGTGTTTTCTCTTAGTGTACCAATGGCGCCTCTACTTTTAATTGGGGGTATTTGGCATCGCCTGCCCAGTCTTTTACTTTCGTAAGGAGTGATTTGTGTGTGCAGATTCGGGACCATTCCTTCCAGGATTTTCCAAGTGTAGATTATATCTCTCTCTCCTGCGTTCCAACGAGTACAAGTCAAGTGTTTCCAAGCGTTCCCAGTAGTTAAGGTGCTTGGCAGAACTTATACGTGCAGTAAAGGATCTCTGTACACTCTCTAGATCTGCAATTTCACCTGCTTTGAATGGAGATGTTAATGTACAGCAGTATTCCAGCCTAGAGAGAACAAGTGATTTGAAAAGGATCATCATTGGCTTTGCATCTCTCGTTTTGAACGTTCTCATTATCCATCTTATCATTTTCTTTGCACTTGTGATCGTGGCACTGTTTTGATCCTTGAAAGTGAGATCCTCAGACATTACTACTCCCAGGTTCCTTTCACTATTTTTCCGCTCAGGTGAGAAAGGGTAAAGGAAAAAGGAAGATGCAGTGGGAAGTTTGTGAGAAGAATTTATGAGGGAGAAGATGTAAGACTGAGGTAGAGGAAATGATAGGAATCGGTTAATTGAAGAAAGGGAAGGGGGGAAAAGTAAAGGCAGGAAGGAGAGTAAAACTCTGAAGAACGGAATGCGTAGAATACAGACAAGTGAAGAGAAATGGAAATTTAAAATAGTTAATAATATAATTTAAGCTGTTGTTTGTTGCTGATGGTAGTTAGTGATTTGTTGCTGGTGGTTGTTTGCTGCTGGTGGTAGTTAGTGATTTGTTGTTGGTGGTCGTTTGCTGCTGATGGTAGTTAGTGATTTGTTGTTGGTGGTGGTTTGCTGTTGATGGTAGTTAGTGATTTGTTGTTGGTGGTCGTTTGCTGCTGATGGTAGTTAGTGATTTGTTGTTGGTGGTGGTTTGCTGTTGATGGTAGTTAGTGATTTGTTGTTGGTAGTTGTTTGCTGCTGATGGCTGTTGGTGGTGGTTGTTTGCTGCTGATGGTTGTTGTTGGTGGTTGTTTGCTGCTGATGGCTGTTGGTGGTGGTTGTTTGCTGCTGATGGTTGTTGTTGGTGGTTGTTTGCTGCTGATGGCTGTTGGTGGTGGTTGTTTGCTGCTGATGGCTGTTGGTGGTGGTTGTTTGCTGCTGATGGTTGTTGGTGGTGGTTGTTTGCTGCTGATGGTTGTTGGTGGTTGTTTGCTGCTGATGGCTGTTGGTGGTGGTTGTTTGCTGCTGATGGTTGTTGGTGGTTGTTTGCTGCTGATGGCTGTTGGTGGTGGTTGTTTGCTGCTGATGGTTGTTGGTGGTGGTTGTTTGCTGCTGATGGCTGTTGGTGGTGGTTGTTTGCTGCTGATGGTTGTTGTTGGTGGTTGTTTGCTGCTGATGGCTGTTGGTGGTGGTTGTTTGCTGCTGATGGCTGTTGGTGGTGGTTGTTTGCTGCTGATGTTGTTGGTGGTTGTTTGCTGCTGATGGCTGTTGGTGGTGGTTGTTTGCTGCTGATGGCTGTTGGTGGTGGTTGTTTGCTGCTGATGGTTGTTGGTGGTGGTTGTTTGCTGCTGATGGTTGTTGTTGGTGGTTGTTTGCTGCTGATGGCTGTTGGTGGTGGTTGTTTGCTGCTGATGGCTGTTGGTGGTGGTTGTTTGCTGCTGATGGTTGTTGTTGGTGGTTGTTTGCTGCTGATGGTTGTTGTTGGTGGTTGTTTGCTGCTGATGGCTGTTGGTGGTGGTTGTTTGCTGCTGATGGCTGTTGGTGGTGGTTGTTTGCTGCTGATGGTTGTTGGTGGTGGTTGTTTGCTGCTGATGGTTGTTGTTGGTGGTTGTTTGCTGCTGATGGCTGTTGGTGGTGGTTGTTTGCTGCTGATGGTTGTTGGTGGTTGTTTGCTGCTGATGGCTGTTGGTGGTGGTTGTTTGCTGCTGATGGCTGTTGGTGGTGGTTGTTTGCTGCTGATGGTTGTTGGTGGTGGTTGTTTGCTGCTGATGGTTGTTGGTGGTGGTTGTTTGCTGCTGATGGCTGTTGGTGGTGGTTGTTTGCTGCTGATGGCTGTTGGTGGTGGTTGTTTGCTGCTGATGGTTGATGGTGGTGGTTTGCTGCTGATGGTTGTTGTTGGTGGTTGTTTGCTGCTGATGGCTGTTGGTGGTGGTTGTTTGCTGCTGATGGTTGTTGGTGGTTGCTGCTGATGGTTGTTGGTGGTGGTTGTTTGCTGCTGATGGTTGTTGTTGGTGGTTGTTTGCTGCTGATGGCTGTTGGTGGTGGTTGTTTGCTGCTGATGGCTGTTGGTGGTGGTTGTTTGCTGCTGATGGCTGTTGTTGGTGGTTGTTTGCTGCTGATGGTTGTTGGTGGTGGTTGTTTGCTGCTGATGGTTGTTAGTGGTTTGTTGCTGATGGTTGCTAGTGGTTGTTGGTGGTTAATGGTTTGTTGTTGGTTTGTTGCTGATGGTTGTTAGTGGTTGTTTTTTGTTGGTGGTTTGCTGATGGTTGTTAGATGTTTGTTGTTGGATGTTTGTTAACATAAAAGCATAAGAAAGAAGGAACACTGAAGCAGGTCTACTGGCCCATGCGAGGCAGGCCCAGGTCTCCCACCGGCTAAGCCATTGGCCTAACCTAGTCAGGTCAGGTCACATTCACTTAAGAAGGAGCATGGCATCAGGCCTACTAGCACCAGCTAGTCACGTCCAACTCACACCCACTCATGTACTTATCTAACCTATTTTTAAAACTACACAACGTCTTGGCTTCTATGACGGTACTCGGGAGTTTGTTCCACTCATCTACAACTCTATTACCAAACCAGTGCTTTCCTGTATCCCTCCTGAATCTGAATTTTTCCACCTTGAAACCATTGCTGCGAGTCCTGTCTTGGTTATATATTTTTAGCACGCTATTTACATCATCCATTTATACACTTCAGTCATATAACCCCTAATTCTACGCCTTTCTAGAGAGTGCAGATTCAGGGTCCTCATAGGGAATATTTATAATACATGGGATCAACTTTGTAACCCTCCTTTGTACGTTATCTAGTCATTTATATCCATTCTGTAATATGGTGACCAGAACTGTGCAGCATAATCTAAATGAGGCCTAACTAAAGGTGTATCGAGTTGAAGAGCGACCTGAGGACTTCTATTTATGCTTCTTGATATGAAGCCAAGGATTCTGTTAGCTTTATTGCGAACACTTATGCACTGTTGTCATGGTTTCAGATTACTGCTAACCAGAACTCCTAAATCCTTTTCGCTACCAGTAATGTTAAGATCTACATTATTTAGTTTATTTGTGGCATGGTTATTTTCCTGTCCAACATTTAGAACATTGCATTTTTCTATATTAAACTGCATCTGCCACTTCGACCACTACATCAGTCTATTCAAATCATCCCGGAGTGCTCTAATATCCTCATTAGAATGAATTGGACGGCCTGTTTTGGTGTCATCAGCAAATTTGCTCATGTCGCTATTTATGCCCTCATATATGTCGTTTATGTAAATTGTGAACAATGCGGGGCCCAACACTGACCCCTGTGGAACACCGCTTGTGACGTGCCCCCATTCTGATATCTCCCCATTTATGCAGACTCTCTGCTGCCTATTTGTCAACCATGCCTCTACCCAGGAAAAATTTCTCCTGCTGATGGTTGTTGGTGGTTGTTGCTGTTTGTTGGTGGTTGTTAGTCGTTGTTGCTGATGGTTGTTGGTGGTTGTTGCTGATGATTGTTGGCAGTTGTTGCTGTTTGTTGGTGGTTGTTGCTGATGGTTGTTGGTGGTTGTTGCTGATGATTGTTGGCGGTTGTTGCTGTTTGTTGGTGGTTGTTGCTGATGGTTGTTGGTGGTTGTTGCTGATGGTTGTTGGCGGTTGTTGCTTATGGTTGTTAGTGATTGTTGCTGATGGTTGTTGGTGGTTGTTAGTGGTTGTTGCTGATGGTTGTTAGTGGTTGTTGCTGATGGTTGTTAGGGGTTGTTAGTGGTTGTTGCTGATGGTTGTTAGTGGTTGCTTATGGTTGTTAGTGGTTGTTGCTAATGGTTGTTAGTGGTTGCTCATGGTTGTTAGTGGTTCTTGCTGATGGTTATTAGTGGTTGTTGCTGATGGTTGTTATTGATGGTTGATGGTTGTTAGTGGTTGCTGTTGGTGGGTGTTGCTGATGGTTTTTAGTGGTTTGTTGGTGGTTAGTGGTTGTTAGTGGTTTGCTGGTGGCAGTTTGTTGTTGTGGTGGTAGTTTCATCATCGTTGAAAACTGTCATAGGATATTTAAAAAAAAACTACGGGGGGAGGGGGAGAATGGCAATGGGAAGGTGGAGTGAGACGGGTGTGACTGAGGGATGAAATAGGATGGGATGATAGCGAAGGGATGTGGAGGACTGGAACAGATGGGATGGGAGAGGATGATTGGGAAGAGATGGAATGCGAGGGGTGAAGGTGCAAGAGAATGATATGAGTGATGGTGCAGGGTAAATGTGCATGTAATGATGAGGAGGTTACCTGGAGGTTATTCCGGGGATCAACGCCCCCGCGGCCCGGTCCATGACCAGGTCTCCCGATGGATCAGGGCCTGATCAACTAGGCTGTTACTGCTGGCCGCACGCAATCCAACGTACGAGCCACAGCCCGGCTGATCCGGCACTGACTTTAGGTATCTGTCCAGCTCTCTCTTGAAGGCAGCCAGGGGCTTATTGGCAATTCCCCTAATGCTTGATGGGAGGCTGTTGAACAGTTTTGGACCCCGGACACTTATGGTGTTTTCCCTTAGTGTACCAATGGCGCCCCTACTTTTTATTGGGGGCATTTTGCATCGCCTGCCCAGTCTTTTACTTTCGTAGGGAGTGATTTCTGTGTGCAGATTTGGGACCATTCCTTCCAAGATTTTCCAAGTGTAGATTATGATATATCTCTCCCTCCTGCGTTCCAACGAGTACAAGTCAAGTGCTTCCAAGCGTTCCCAGTAGTTAAGGTGCTTGACAGAACTTATACGTGCAGTAAAGGATCTCTGTACACTCTCTAGATCTGCGATTTCACCTGCTTTGAATGGAGATGTTAATGTACAGCAGTATTCCAGCCTAGAGAGAACAAGTGATTTGAAAAGGAGAGTAGTGGTGACGGTGCAGGTGGAGAGGGTAGTGATGCAGAAGTGGAGGGTAGTGGTAACGGTGCAGGTGGGGAGGGTAGTGGTGACGGTGCAAGTGGGGAGGGTAATGGTGACGGTGCAGGTGGAGAGGGTAGTGATGGTGCAGATAGGGAGGGTAGTGCTGACGGTGCAGGTGGGGAGGGTACTGCTGACGGTGCAGGTGGGGAGGGTAGTGCTGACAGTGCAGGTTGGTAGGTTAAGGGTGACAGTGCAGCTAGGGAAGGTAGGAGTGACAATTCACGTGGAGATGGTAGGGGTGACAGTGCAGCAAGGAAGGGCAGGAGTGACGGAGCAGGTGGAGAGGGTATGGGTGTCCAGAGACGGGAAGGGGGGGGGTGGCAGGTAGAGGGGTGCGAGAGGGTAAAAAAAAAAGAAAGGACTAACCAGCGCTGCGCTTTCTTTTCTTCCTCTGCCGCCACGTACAATAGCTGAGCTTATTGGACATTAATGATGACAGACTCGCCGATGGCGGCGTCGGACCATTGTTGTGGATGAGAACAGCTGCTCGCCGATATTGCTAAGCTCCTGAGCTATGGTCCCGGGACCCTCCACGCCTCCCACAACTCCACGACCACTCCAAATACTCCCACCATTGTGACTTTAACATGTTATTATTTTATAGATATCGCCCGGGGGAGCCAGTCTCCTCCCCGACATGATAAATACCAGCTGGTCGACGGGGAACCTCCGGAAGCTGTCGAAACTCGTCGCGATCGTCATCGTCTCGGTGTACGTCTCCGGGGATCCAGCGCCTGTAGACAACTTAGGTTTTTTTTTTTTATTCATTTCACAGACTAAGAACTTGTTGTCTTACCTCAGCTCATTTTAAAGTTTAGCCTTGTTTAAGGCTTTTTTCTCCAAGGTTGATTTCTACTGCTCATTTTGTATTTGAAGAAGTCTACTGAGTAGGCGAAACGTTTCAACAATAAAGATACCCAACTGTTGCACATGTGTCTTAATCTTTAACTTGTCAGTATTTTATACCTTTTTCAACAATAATTATACAGCTACATACAATCTGATAAATGATTTAAAATCGACAAGTTGAAGATTGAGACACTTATGCAACATATGGGAATCTTTATTTAAGAAATGTTTCGCCAAACAGTGGCGTCATCAGTCCAATACAAAGCAGAAAGGTGTAAGGAGAGGAGGAGTTTGAGGTAAACAGCCCCTCGGCCTGGAATCGATGTGATGAACTGAACCCATCGATTCCAGGTTGAAGGACTGATACCTCAAACTCTTCATCTCCTTACACCTTTCTGCTTTGTATTGGACTGATGAAGCCACTCTGTGGCGAAACGTTTCTTCAATAAAGATTCTTCACATCTCTGCTGCTCCTGCCTACTTTCTGTACTCGACTGAAGAAGCCTACTGTGTAGGCGAAACTTTTCGGAATGAAGATAGCTAAATGTTGCCTATGTCTCTTACCAAAGATTCCCATATGTTGCACAAGTGTCTCAATCTTCAACTACATACGATCACTTCAATAAATTTACCGACCCATACTAGATACACACAATTGTATTCCCCTTCAGGTGAGGTGACCCACCAGCCATGTCTTACCTATGTGGGATGCGCAGGTCATGTGAGAAGGGTGAGGTGGGTTAGAAAGGGGTAAGGTAATTACTTCGAGACGAGGTTTGCTAAGCCCCTCAGGGTGACCGTATGTATTAAGCCTCAGTGACCTGACCGGACTCCAGTATAATTGATCCCAGAGGGAGCAGTTTTGGTGTATTCGGCTACTAATGGTCAGGTTGTTCAGGTCACTTCCGACGCCTCGCTATTGTTACCAGCTAGTGGAAATGTACAATACGTCTACAGTGTTGAAAACTGTTAGAAAAGGGATAATATTAATAATAATTTTCATACAATAACGACAAGTAAATAAGTGAGACAAATACAACAGTTAACACTATCTGTATGTGGCGTTCAGAAGGCATTTCTCTATTTTTGATAAATTAGACACCTTGAGTCGATGTGGTCAGTCCACATCGACTCAAGGTTGAGGGACTGATTACCTCATTCTCCCACTGTTCTTCATGTTTCTCCTTTGTATGGACTGATGAAGCCACTGTGTGGTGAAACGTTTCCTCAATAAAGATTCCCAAGAGTTGCACATGTGTCTAATTTATCAACATGTCGGTTCTCTGAACCATTCATCTACAAATCTGTCAGACACTGCAACTTCTTGGGATCTTAATACTTAGGAATTCTTCGCTTGCCTAATTCTTGGGCACGACCTACTTCCACATTGAACAAATGTGACACGACCTATGACTGCTGCACCTCTCCTGCCATACGGTTTAAGAACATAAGAACGAAGGAACACTGCAGAAGGCCTACTGGCCCACGCGAGGCAGGTCCAAGTCTCCTACCGGCTTAAGCCAATGCACCCAACCTAGTCAGGTCAGGTCACATTGACTTAAGGGAGGAACACGGCAACCGACCTGTTAGCACAAGCTATCAGGTCTAACTCACACCCACCCACATCTACTCATGTATTTATCCAACCTATTTTTAAAGCTACACAACGTTCTGGCCTCTATAACGGTACTTGGGAGTTTGTTCCACTCATCCACAACTCTATTACCAAACCAGTACTTTCCTATATCCTTCCTGAATCTGAATTTTTCCAACTTAAAACCATTGCTGCGAGTCCTGTCTAGGCTAGATATTTTCAGCACACTATTTACATCCCCTTTATTTATTCCTGTCTTCCATTTATACACCTCAATCATATCCCCCCTAATTCTACGTCTTTCTAGAGAGTGCAGTTTCAGGGCCCTTAGTCTATCCTCATAGGGAAGGTTTCTGATACATGGGATCATCTTTGTCATCCTCCTTTGTACATTTTCCAGAGAATTTATATCCATTCTGTAATACGGTGACCAAAACTGTGCAGCATAATCTAAATGAGGCCTAACCAAGGATGTATAGAGTTGAAGAACAACCTGAGGACTCCTATTATTTATGCTTCTTGATATGAAGCCAAGGATTCTATTAGCTTTATAAGAACACTTATGCACTGTTGTCTTGGTTTCAGATTACTGCTAACCAGAACTCCTAAATCTTTTTCGCAATCCGTAATATTAAGATCTACATTATTTAGTTTATATGTGGCATGGTTATTGTCCTGTCCAACATTTAGAACTTTGCATTTGTCTATATTAAACTGCATCTGCCACTTCTCCGACCACTGCATCAGTCTATTCAAATCTTCCTGGAGTGCTCGAATGTCCTCGTCAGAATGAATTCGACGGCCTATTTTGGTGTCATCGGCAAACTTGCCGATGTCGCTCTTTATGCCCTCATCTATGTCGTTTATGTAGATTGTGAACAGCAGGGGGCCCAACACTGACCCCTGTGGAACACCGCTCGTGACGCTTCCCCACTCTGATTTCTCCCCATTTATGCAAACTCTCTGCTGCCTATTTGTCAACCATGCCTCTATCCAGGAAAAAATTTCTCCTCCTATTCCATGTGCTTTAATTTTCCTCAATAGTCTCTGATGTGGGACCCTGTCAAAAGCCTTACTGAAGTCCATATACACAATATCATATTCATTACCATGATCTACCTCCTCAAATACCTTAGTGAAAAAAGTTAATAAATTCGTAAGGCAGGAACGCCCCTTTGTAAAACCATGCTGAGATTCGTTGATTAATTTATGCTTTTCAAGGTGGCTACGAACTGCCTCGGCAATTATTGATTCCATAAATTTTCCCACTATGGAGGTTAGGCTTATTGGTCTATAAGCTGCTTCTCCGCTGATATGCCGTATTCTATTCAAGATTGATGGACTGAACACATCGACTCAAGGTTGAGGGACTGATTACCTCATTCTCCTCCTGTTCTTCAAGTTTCTCCTATGTACAGACTGATGAAGCCACTGTGTGGCGAAACGTTTCCTCAATAAAGATACCCAAGAGTTGCACGTGTGTCTAATTTATCTCATTGACAACTGGGACCTCTTCTATGGCAGAAATGACATGTATGCCAGGGATGGGGTTCACTTATCTAGGTGTGGGGTGGGAGCACTGGCCAACACAGTTGAGGGAGCTGTTAGGTCTTTAAACTAGGAATAGTTAGTGGTATGGGTTTTTGCGGGAAAACTGTGAAGTCTCAGGGTAGTAATATGAGTACTAGGAGAACTAGTAATAGGCAAAATGAGGTGGATATTGGAAAGCCAGTGGCACTAATTGACAAGGACAGTAATAGGTTTAGTGGAATAACAGAAAGGAGCAGGAAGGGTAAAGAGAGAGGAGGGTCTTTAAGTATTTATTACACAAATAGTCGTAGTGCTAGGAATAAGATGGACGAGTTGAGACTAGTTGCTAGTGCAGGTAACATAGATGTATTTGCCATTACTGAAACATGGTTTAATTCAAAAAGTCGGGACATGCCTGCAGAATGTCACATTCAGGGTTTTAAATTGTTCCAAGTAGATAGAAGTATCGGGAAGGGAGGTGGGGTGGCATTGTATGTCCGAGATGGCTTGAACTGTTGCATAAAAACGGGTATTAAGTCTGAAGTAACACATACAGAGTCTGTTTGGATAGAATTTTCAGAGGGGCATGAAAAATTAACTTTAGGTGTGATATACCGCCCCTCAAATTTAGATAGGGACCAGGGGAGACTACTATGGGAGGAAATTGTTAGGGCCACAAGGCACGATAATGTAGTAATTCTAGGAGACTTTAACTTTAGTCATATTGATTGGAATTTCTTGACTGGGAATTTAGAATTATACGACTTCTTAGAAGTAGTTCAGGATTGTTTTTTGAAGCAGTTTGTGACAGAACCTACAAGGGGAAATAACCTGCTTGACTTAGTTCTGGCAAACAATGAATCCCTTGTTAATAATTTAGAAGTTTCAGAGGAACTGGGTGCTAGCGACCACAAATCAATTACATTTAGAATTGAATGGAAGTATGATAGTAGGGATAACTCAGTAACAGTCCCAGATTTTCGCTTAGCAGATTACGATGGGCTTAGAAAACACTTATCATCTGTTGACTGGGGTAACGAAGAGAGCTATCAATATGACAGTTTTCTGAACACAATACATGCTGCTCAAAGAACGTTTATCCCTTATAAAGAAATCAGATCGAATAAAAATGACCCAAAATGGATGAATAATAGGCTGAAATATCTACTAGGGCATAAGAAAGGAATTTATAGGCGTATCAAAAGAGGCCAGGGTCATCTTGTGAATCAGTGTATTGACATTAAGAGTGACATTAAAAGGGGGATAAGAAAAGCTAAAAGGGACTATGAAATTAAAATTGCTAGGGATTCTAAAACTAACCCAAAAAGTTTTTTCCAGGTATATAGAACAAAAGTCAGAGATAAGATAGGTCCCCTTAAAAATAACTATGGGCATCTTACTGACAGAGAATGAAATGTGCTCGATTTTAAATAATTATTTTCTCTCGGTTTTTACACAGGAAGACACTAATAATATTCCGGTAATTTTTTATAGTGGGCCAGAAGAAGATAAATTATGTAACATCACAGTCACTAGTGAAATGGTTGTGAAGCAGATAGACCAACTGAAGCAAAATAAGTCACCGGGTCCTGATGAGGTTTTTTCAAGGGTTCTAAAGGAATGCAAAATGGAAGTCTGTGAACCATTAACTAATATTTTTAATTTATCTCTTCAAACAGGTGTAGTGTCTGATATGTGGAAGATCGCTAATGTAATTCCTATTTTTAAAACGGGACAAGTCGTTACCGTCAAATTACCGCCCAATAAGCCTGACCTCAATTGTAGGCAAATTACTAGAGTCAATTATAGCTCAAATTATAAGAAGCCATCTCGATAAGCATAGCTTGATTAATGATACTCAGCATGGATTCACAAGAGGCCGGTCTTGTCTAACTAATTTATTAACTTTCTTCAGTAAAGCTTTTGAGGCTGTTGACCACGATAAAGAATTTGATATTATTTACTTAGATTTTAGTAAGGCATTTGATAGAGTTCCGCACCAGAGACTGTTGAAGAAAGTAGCAGCTCATGGCATTGGGGGCAGAGTGCTCTCGTGGATCGAATCATGGCTCACAGACAGGAAGCGGAGAGTGTCCATAAATGGGGTTAAATCCGAGTGGGGATCGGTAACAAGTGGCGTTCCACAGGGATCAGTCTTGGGCCCGTTGTTGTTTATAATATATATCAATGATCTTGATGAGGGAATTACTAGTGATATGAGCAAATTCGCCGATGACACAAAGATAGGTAGGATAATTGATTCAAACGTAGATGTTAGGGAACTTCAGGAGGATTTAGACAAACTCTACTCTTGGTCAGAAAAGTGGCAGATGCAGTTCAATGTAGATAAATGCAAGGTTCTGAAGCTCGGGAGTGTCCATAACCCTAGCACTTATAAGTTAAATAATGTAGAACTTAGCCATACAGATTGCGAAAAGGACTTGGGGGTTATGGTAAGCAGCAACCTTAAACCAAGACAGCAGTGCCTAAGCGTACGTAATAAGGCAAATAGATTACTGGGATTTATATCAAGAAGTGTAAGCAACAGAAATCCAGAGGTCATACTGCAGCTTTATACATCATTAGTAAGGCCTCACCTAGATTATGCAGCTCAATTCTGGTCTCCATATTACAGAATGGACATAAATTCGTTAGAAAACATTCAGCATAGGATGACTAAATTAATACATAGCATTAGAAATCTTCCTTATGATGAAAGATTGAAGACTCTTAAGTTACATTCACTTGTTAGACGAAGAATGAGGGGAGACCTGATCGAAGTGTATAAGTGGAAGACAGGTATTAATAAAGGGGATATTAACAAGGTCTTGAGGATATCTCTCCAAGAGAGAACCCGCAGTAATGGATTTAAATTAGATAAATTTTGATTTAGAAAGGACATAGGAAAGTATTGGTTTGGAAATAGGGTAGGTGATGAGTGGAACAGTCTACCTAGTTAGGTTATTGAGGCTAGGACTTTGAGTAGTTTCAAATTTAGGTTGGATAAGTACATGAGTGGGAGGGGTTGGATTTGAGTGGGATTGCACATCAGAGCTTATTTCATGGGTAGCATTGAAAATTGGGTTGGTCAAATGTTTGTTAGTGGGATGAATTGTAAAGGACCTGCCTAGTATGGGCCAACAGGCCTGCTGCAGTGTTCGTCCTTTTTTATGTTCTTATGTGAGGCCTTACTAATGATGTATAAAGCTGCACTATGACCTCTGGACTTCTGTTGCTTACACTTCTCGATATAAATCCCAGTAATCTATTTGCCTTATTACGTACACTCAGGCATTGCTGTCTTGGTTTAAGGTTGCTGCTTACCATAACCCCCAAGTCCTTTTCGCAATCTGTATGGCTAAGTTCTACATTATTTAACTTATAAGTGCTAGGGTTATGGACACTCCCGAGCTTCAGAACCTTGCATTTATCTACATTGAACTGCATCTGCCACTTTTCTGACCAAGAATAGAGTTTGTCTAAATCCTCATGAAGTTCCCTAACATCTACGTTTGAATCAGTTATCCTACCTATCTTTGTGTCATCGGCGAATTTGCTCATATCACTAGTAATTCCTTCATCAAGGTCATTGATATATATTATAAACAACAACGGGCCCAAGACTGATCCCTGTGGAACGCCACTTGTTACTGATCCCCACTCGGATTTAACCCCATTTATGGACACTCTCTGTTTCCTCTCTGTGAGCCATGACTCGATCCACGAGAGCACTCTGCCCCCAATGCCATGAGCTGCTACTTTCTTTAACAGTCTTTGGTGCGGAACTCTATCAAATGCCTACACCATAGGAAGGTGCTAACCTTCCTAGTTGGATGAATCTTATTGTGGCTAGCTGGTCTAGTGGCTAACGCGACGGGCTGGAGTTTTGAGACTCTATGACCGCGGGTTCAATCCCGGCCGGGGGTATGGTTTGTTTGCAATCGTGTCATTACGATTTCTTGAGTCATGTTGACGGCAGTGAAGGGACTTGAGCTAGAGTTCGTCACGGCCACGCTAGCTGGAGATTCGTCTGTAAAAACTTGCATTTGTGGTCACAGTGGTGCCTGTGCTAACCTTCCTATGGTGTAGAAATATACCTAGTTGGATGAATCTTATTGTGGCTAGCTGGTCTAGTGGCTAACGCGACGGGCTGGAGTTTTGAGACTCTATGACCGCGGGTTCAATCCCGGCCGGGGGTATGGTTTGTTTGCAATCGTGTCATTACGATTTCTTGAGACATATGTTACAGTTGCAGTTACATATGTTATTTTAAAGGGTTCAGCACTAAAGGGTTAGCAGTGGATAGGTCTAATATGATTTCGTATAAAATTTTTTTTATATCTTACTAGATGAAAGTTAAGGCACATGTGTAACATCTGGGTATGATAAATGGTTTAAAAAACCGACAAGTTGAAGATTGAGACACTTATGCAACATATGGGAATCTTTTATTGAGGAAACGTTTCGTCACACAGTGGCTTCATCAGTCCAATACAAAGCAGAAAGGTGTAAGGAGAGGAGGATTAGAGGTAATCAGTCCCTCAGCCTGGAGTCGATGTGTTCAGTCCGTCAATCTTGTAGAATGTACAGTATAGGTATGTATGTATAATCGCCAAGACCGTAGTCCTGCCACGGGTCTCAATCTTGTAGACGTGGCTTATATGCTATAATCAGGTGAGGCGAAGCAGGAGGAGGCGGGGTCATAGTGGTACCATCCACTATTCTAAATAGGTCTTCGTCCAAAGGTTGGACAAGTTTTGAAGAGTTCTTTGTATCAAGATCCCATAATGTCTGACAGAGGTGATAAATGGTTTAAAAAACAGACAAGATGAAGATTGAGACACTTGTGCCTCACCTGACTGCAGTATATAAGCCACGTCTACGACCCTATGGTGTACGTTCTACAAGATTGATGGACTGAACATATCGACTCCAGGCTGAGGGACTGATTACCTCAAACTCCTCCTCTCCTTACACCTTTCTGCTTTGTATTGGACTGATGAAGCCAATGTGTGGCGAAACGTTTCCTCAATAAAGATTCCCATATGTTGCATAAGTGTATCAATCTTCAATATCTGGGTATCTTTATTGTAGACGTTTCGCCATCCAGTGAAGAGCACCGTAGTCGTGAAGACTACGATGCTCTTCACACCAACTCCAAGGCTGAGGGACTGATTACCTCATCTTTTGTATTTAGTTCTATTGTCTTCAAATTATGTCCTAGAATTTGTATTGATAAAGCCACTGGATGGCGAAACGTCTACAGTAAAGATACCCAGATGTTGCACATGTGTCTCAGTTTACCTTTCTTGCACATCATCTTACTAGCTTTAATGAGCAGTGAATTTCAGATTCAAGGATTTCACTGACAGCCATTTTTAAAACGCCTGCCGCTGGTCTCATTGGTGAATGCTGATTGGGGTCCGTATCCAGAAATATTTAGAATAAATTAAAGAACTATGTCGCCAAGTTTTGCTTTTTTTAAGTGCTGCTCTTGTGTGTCTAGCAGCTCCACTAGAGAGAGAAATTGTTAGTAGGAGGGGCGAGTGACCATTGGGGGGGGAGAGATGTACGGTTGTGAGGGGAAAAGGGGTGAGTGAGCATTGGAGAGATGGGTAGTGGTGAGGGGTAAAGGGGTGAGCAACCGACCTCCACCAGGGTGGATTAACAGCAGGTCGTCATAGTAACATCCCACGCATGCACACACGCCACAATAACACCAGCATCACCTCTCACAAGCTGCACTACCCCAAGGCCTCGCACATGTCCAGCATGCAAAGGTTTAACCGCAAGTTCATTTGCAGGATCAGGTAAAGACATAAATTTTTAGTTATAGGTGAACATTCAGGGAGCTGGACAGATACCTAAAGTCGGTGCCGGATCAGCCGGGCTGTGGTTCGTACGTTGGACAGCGTGCGGCCAGCAGTAACAGCCTCGTTGATCAGGCCCTGATCCACCGGGAGGCCTAGTCGTGGACCGGGCCGCGGGGGCGTTGATCCCCGGAATACCCTCCAAGTAGGCTCAGTTGAAGGTTTGGATTAAAATCCAGGGTTTAATACAAACTTAGGAACCCTCGAACAGTCGGTAATTCTCTTAAGTTAATTGAAAATATGCAGCAAGAAAAAATAATATTTGGGAGTGCGTTTTACTGCTGATTGTATAATCTGCTGTGACGGTTGCTCCTTTTTTTTTTTAGTAAGTCTTGCCTCTGGGAGATTTATAGAGGCAAGGATTTATCATCAAAGAAAGCTAAAATCGCAGATTATCTTTAGAATCTACAGTAAAAGTTACTACCAGTAGAGAGACGTGGTATGGAACACCAACACCGTGGAAATAAAGTCATGTACATGAATGGTATACAGTACCGACAGGATGAAAATTAGACATGCAGTATCTGGGTATCTTTAACGTAGACGTTTCGCCATCCAATATCAATACAAATTCTTGGACATTATTTAAAGATAGTAGAATTATGTACAAAATATGAGGTAATCAGTCCCTCAACCTTGGAGTTGACCGATGAAGTTCATTGTGGACTAGTGTAAAGTCCTAGTTCTTGGGAATGAAAATAACCCTCGAAGTTATAAACTAGGTGAAGTAGAGCTTGATCATACAGAATGTGAAAAAGACTTAGGAGTCATGGTAAGCAGAAATTTAAAGCCAAGACAATAAGGCTAACAGATTACTAGGATTTATCTCAAGAAGTATTAGTAACAGAAGTTCAACAGTTACTTTATAGCTATATACATCACTAGTGAGGCCTCATTTGGATTATGCCGCTCAGTTTTGGTCTCCTTATTACAGGATGGATATAGATTCGTTGGAGAAGATATAGAAAGAATGACTAAAATGATTTATTGTACAAGTAATTTCCCGTATGAAGATAGAGCCTTGAATCTCCACTCTCTGGAGAGACGTAGAATGAGGGCAGATACCATCGAAGTGTAAAGTGGATGTCGGGCATAAACAAAGGTGATATTCATAAAGTACTTAGGATTGTAATAAAGTTGGTAGCATTACCGACAATATGTAAAGTAAAAGGACACAAGTGCAACTAATGTGACATTTTATTGTGGCAACGTTTCACTCTCCAGGAGCTTTATCAAGCTCCTGGCTTGATAAAGCTCCTGGAGAGCGAAACGTTGCCACAATAAATGTCACATTAGCTGCACTTGTGTCCTTTTACTTTACAAGTACTGAGGGTGTCGAACCAGGTAAAAACCAGAAATAATGGATTAAAGTTGGATAAATTTAGATTTAGAAAGGACATAGGTAAGTACTGGTTTTCAAACAGAGTTGTAGATGCATGGAACAATCTTCCGAGTAGGGTGATAGAGGCTAGGACCTCACAAGTGACATAGGTCAACTCAAAAGGGACACATGTCAACTCACAAGTGACACAGGTCAACTCACCGCCGGTTCTTTGTCATGTTAAATAATGGCTTTCTATCGCTTATTTTCGGCTAAGAGTGACGTTTTTAATAACCATTGAGAGTTGGTTTTATTTGAAGACTCCGTCAGTAACTATTCCCGAGGTGTGGTGAACGTCTTGAATCGTCTGGGACAGTGAAATCATCTGCCATATCAAATGATGTCGTAAGATAATTCCAGCTAATCTGGCATTTATCCTCTAAATTCCAGAGAGAGAGAGATCAGAGAGGAACCTAACATGGGCTCAACCGGTTTCAAATTGAGCTTGGCAGGTGCTGATGATCAAAGTGTGTGTGTGTGTGTTCACCTATTTGTGGTTGCAGGGGTCGAGTTATAACTCCTGGCCCCGAGTGTGTTACACAGAGACGGAAACAGAGTATAAATACGGAAGAGTTAGTGTAGTGAAAACAAGAGAGCAAATAGTGTTTATCAAAGCCTCGCTCTGGAGTGCTTAAGGCTAAAAACTATAATACTCT
The DNA here is from genome assembly GCF_038502225.1 of Cherax quadricarinatus. Classification (NCBI taxonomy): domain Eukaryota; kingdom Metazoa; phylum Arthropoda; class Malacostraca; order Decapoda; family Parastacidae; genus Cherax; species Cherax quadricarinatus. The sequence goes on along the minus strand of NC_091324.1, from coordinate 16,349,990 downwards.
CCGTCACAATCCCCTCCCTTCCCTCTTGTCTCCTCCCTCACCCTCACACCTCTTTCCTCCATCTATCCCAACATTTATTTCTCCCCCCCCCTCTCCACCTTTTCATAAATCTTTTCCTGTGTCCCCCTCTCCTTCCTCTGTGTCCCCTCTCCGTCCTTCCTCTGCCCCTCTCCCTCCTCCTCCTCTCTCTCTCTCTCTCTCTCTCTCTCTCTCTCTCTCTCTCTCTCTCTCTCTCTCTCTCTCTCTCTCTCTCTCTCTCTCTCTCTCCCTCCCTCCCTCCCTCCCTCCCTCCCTCCCTCACTATACCTTCCTTGCCACTACTGCAATTTTGTCACCTAAAATTTTTATTGCAAGATTTGAAGAGTGTTGGTGGAGGCTCACCTGTGCGAGGCGGCGCCACCTGACAATTACAGGTGCCTGGAGCGTGAGCGACGCAGCCATACCTTAGTGAGGTGATCACTTGTAAACATAGCAACACTGGCTGCCACGGGAGGGCCGGGGGCAGTGTGTGCCCACCTGGCACTCAAGACAACTTTATACACGCTGAAAATTTGCTTACCGTGTTACGAAATATTACTGTGTATGTGTGTGTCTGTATGTATGTATGTGTGTGTGTGTGTGTGTGTGTGTGTGTGTGTGTGTGTGTGTGTGTGTGTGTGTGTGTGTGTGTGTGTGTGTGTGTGTGTGTGTGTGTGTGTGTGTGTGTGTGTGTTACCAAGTGAAGACATGTCGCTACTCCCTGGGTTCCGAAGTATAACCAGTTTGTTCGGTGTTCTGGTAACGGGGAGTAAATGGTACGTCTTCAGAGGCTTTTTACTTTATTTGTAAAGTAGTGGTGGGTACACAGGATTGTGTGTTGTGACCATGGCCCGGGAAGGGCCATCCCACGAGAGAGGACGCTTCTTGACTGAGTGAAGGGTGTCGCCAGAGTGAGACAGAGGCAAGGGCAGGCAGGCTGGCGTGCCCACCGAGAGGCCTGGCTACAGAGGGCAGCACCTTAGTGCCGCGAAATATGAACCAAGCTGGCAGACAGCATGGGCTGTCTGTGCAGACAGTACAGGCTGTCTACAGAAGAGAGCACTTCCTATATCCTTAACAGTTTTTCGTCACACTTGTTTCATAACTTTAGAACATATTTTGTTGCTCTCGTTGTCGAAAAAATGAAGAATCTTGCAGTAATCTTTATTTCCTGTTTTGTACTTTTTTTTTTTAGGCATCCGGAAACATGTTGATAGAATTGAGTGGACATACTTTTTTTTTCAGTTTCAACTGTGCCTTTGTACACCTGTTTCCCACCTCTGAGCATTTTCATGAGTCGTTGTGTGTCACTGATTCTTATATCCTGTGAGATCGTCAACTTCGGTCCCTCCTCTTACAGTACTTCATTCCCCGTAGCTCCAATACTAGTTTCATTACAAATCAAGACACCTTTTTTTTTTTTAGTTTCTTGACACGGTGTATCAGATATGCATCCTGTGCTGGTGTTACATACATATATACATCGTATATAGGGTCGTGAATGATTGGACATTCTTGAGTGTTAATCCTGGGTTCGCCAAACACCTGTTCGCTGCAGTGGTTATCCAGTTAATGTCTGTTATTGTGTGTTAGTAGTAGCGCTTTATCCACAACACCTCACAAGTATCATCTACACGTCGCAACACGTATCATATACACGTCACACCACGTATCATATACACGTCACACCACGTATCATATACACGTCACATCATATATATATACACGTCATACCACATATATACACGTCATACCACATATATACACGTCACATCACGCATCACATTACTTATCACGTCACATCACGTATCATATACACGTCACATCACGCATCATATTTCACAGAATGATGCAGCCTCTCATTCCACAGACACTGGGAAATAAAACTGAAAAATATTAACGCAGCATAATGGAAAACTCCAGTTAAATTTACATGATATATAATAGCAAAGGCATCATAAAATGTAATGGCTGTTATGGTGAATATTCTGCGCCCAGATATAGTGTAAAATTCTGACCAATATAACCGGCCAGACAGTATGGTAATTCTGATTACATTTTCCCGAGGTTATTTTTTTTTCTTCCAAATATTGAACATGATGCAAGGGTGAAGTGTATGAACATGTACGTATGTGTACATGCACGTGTGTGCACGAGGTAAGATGGCATGAACACACTAAGGTGTGTGTGTGTGTGTGTGTGTGTGTGTGTGTGTGTACAAGAGGTATTATGGATATAAACACATTAGGGTGTGTGTACATGTACGTGTGTACATGAGGTAGCATGGGCATAAACAAACTAGGCTGTGTGTACATGCATGTGTGTACACGAGGTAAGATGGCATGAACACACTAAGATGTGTGTGTGTGTACATGTACGTGTGTACAAGAGGTATTATGGGTATGAACACATTAGGGTGTGTGAACATATACGTGTGTACACGAGGTAGCATGCGACATTTGATTATAGCAACGTTTCGCTCTGCATTAGTTGCACATGTGTCCTTTTATCTAACACCTAAGGGTATGTGTACATACACCCTGTTGTTAGGTAAGACACATATGCAACAGTTAGGTATCTTTATTTCGAAACGTTTCGCCTACACAGTAGGCTTCTTCAGTCGAGTACAGAAAAGTTGAACATCAAAATGGTATAAAATACCGACAGGTTGGTAGGTAAGACACAAAGGCAACAGTTAGGCAACTTTATTCCGAAACGTTTCGCCTACACAGTAGGCTTCTTCAGTCGAATACAGAAAGTAGGCAGGAACAGTAGAGATGTGAAGACGATGTAATCAGTCCATCACCCTTGAAGTCGTAGAATTTGAGGTTGTCAGTCCCTCAGCCTGGAGAGTTCAGTTCCATAGTCAGGAACTATCTGAAGATCAAGCGACAGTGCGGAGACTTAAATACTGTCGGAAGGAGAGGTGCATAGTAGTAGTAGTAGTAGTAGTGAGAATGTAGCCACTGATAGGTCAGGTCCCTCTCAGATCCAACAGTTCTCACCTCAAATTCTACGACTTCAAGGGTGATGGACTGATTACATCGTCTTCACATCTCTACTGTTCCTGCCTACTTTCTGTATTCGACTGAAGAAGCCTACTGTGTAGGCGAAACGTTTCGGAATAAAGTTGCCTAACTGTTGCCTTTGTGTCTTACCTACCAACCTGTCGGTATTTTATACCATTTTATACCATATACTGTCGCTCGATCACACAGTCCGATCATACAGTTGCTCTACACCTAGAAGCCTCTCTTTGACCCCGTCGGGGTGTAGAATTTATATTCTACAAACGTGATATCCTTTTCACAATGCTGTCGAATCGTGTGAAAATCAAGCCTGTGAATGGTGCAATAAATGACTCCTCGAAGTTAGCTTTAGCTACCGTCGTTAAGACCCGCCTGCAGGTCAAATTTACGGCAATCCACTCTCTGAAAGACTCCTTCATTGTCGTCTGCACAGATGACACGGAAGCACTAAAACTAATGGACGACTCTTCAATCAGGACCCTACAAACACAACAATTCACTCTATCCCCGTCTCCATTCTTGAAGTCGAAACGTTCGGTCTTTGTGAAAAGACTTGACAATATCGTCACCTCTCTCTCTACTGAAGCACTGAAGACATCTATTGAGGAACAAAACACGTGGGCCTCGGTAGACAGCATCTCAAAGATCCCCAACGCCACATCAATGCTAAAGATTACATTCTCAGACATCTCCATGGCTGCCCAAGCTCTCTCTGACGGTCTGGCCATCTCATATTACCACATTCACCCAAGTCATATAGAACAAGAACGTTTCACATACATCTCCCACTGCTGGACCTGCTACTCCTATAATCACACCACCAAGGACTGCCCCATCAAGAATAAGAAGTTTTGTTCAAAATGTGGGAATGATGGACACGATTTCAGATCCTGCACCATTACTACAACACCAACATGTCTTAACTGCAAGGGTAATCATCATACCCTTGCAGCTAAGTGCCCACTCAGGAAAGAAATCATATTGAAGAAAACTAAAATTCTGAAGAAGACCTCCAATTCACCGACATATGCTGCAATAACCAAACCACAAACCGACGCCATCAAGACTCTACACGCTAATCTACAGGCACCATCGCCCAGCAACTCCCTCTCTCCACTCCCCGACGGTGCTCCTTCCAAGGTGCTGTACTGCATGGTGTATGCACACCTTGCAAACGCAGCAAGCCCCGGCACTTTCAACACCACTATTAACGAACTATTCCGTCTGAACAACATGCCTGCCTTCAATTTTCCGGAATCCACACCTTCAGAAGACATCCTCAAGATCCTTCCCAACGTCCTGAACTTTACTGCACCTGCAGACCTGTCTCCTGCCCAAGCAACTGCTCCTGTAACTTCTATAACCACTTCCACCGCTGACAACGTTGATCAAGTTGCCTCAACCACCGCCTCCCACATCTCCCAGCCTGCTGTTACACAACCATTACACCTCACAGCTGCTCCTGTCGAACCTCAGTCACCTGCTACCACCATTGTAGATTCTCCCAGTGAATCCACTCCAGAAGAGGAAGATAACGACGACTCCAGTAAACCCTCATGGGAAAACCTTACCTTTTACACTTCTCCTTCAAATACTGACACCATGACCTGTACTGAACTCTACAAAAGCCTCGGTGCTGGAACAGTCAAGTATGCATGTGAATCACCGCTTCACTTCACACTCACCCAAGTTCTTAGAGTTCATCAAGCCTCTACGTTTCACCTTCAGCAACAAGGCTAAATTATACCACCTATCTAGAAGCAGCTTCAAAAAGTTTGAAAATGGCTCCATTGCTAACCTGCCTCCTCAGTTACTCCTATAACTCCCATATGTGTTCTACCCTCTGATGTGACCTAGCCTGCTGCCAGCTACTCAAGATTCAAGACTTCAACTACAACAAGTTCAATGCAACAGTCCCTGCTATTCCTGTTCTCAAGTCTGCCCCACGATCGCCTTAGCTGCTGGGTTAAGCCCTGGCTCTATTTCTCATACTAAGAACACTCCTCTCTAGAGCTATTCATCTGTCCCGTCTTCCCCGCTCATCCCATTGGGATCTTACCTAAACTTGTTTGCTTGCTTGCTTGATCTTCAGATAGTTCCTGACTATGGAACTGAACTCTCCAGGCTGAGGGACTGACAACCTCAAATTCTACGACTTCAAGGGTGATGGACTGATTACATCGTCTTCACATCTCTACTGTTCCTGCCTACTTTCTGTATTCGACTGAAGAAGCCTACTGTGTAGGCGAAACGTTTCGGAATAAAGTTGCCTAACTGTTGCCTTTGTGTCTTGCCTACCAACCTGTCGGTATTTTATACCATTTTGATGTTCATCTTGTCAGACACTGCAACACATGGTCTCTTGGTACAGAAAACACCTTGGACAACCCTTTCAAGTGAGAACTGTTGGATCTGAGAGGGACCTGACCTATCAGTGGCTACATTCTCACTACTACTACTACTACTATGCACCTCTCCTTCCGACAGTATTTAAGTCTCCGCACTGTCGCTTGATCTTCAGATAGTTCCTGACTATGGAACTGAACTCTCCAGGCTGAGGGACTGACAACCTCAAATTCTACGACTTCAAGGGTGATGGACTGATTACATCGTCTTAACATCTCTACTGTTCCTGCCTACTTTCTGTATTCGACTGAAGAAGCCTACTGTGTAGGCGAAACGTTTCGGAATAAAGTTGCCTAACTGTTGCCTTTGTGTCTTACCTACCTACAGAAAAGTTGATAGAAGCAGAAGATACTTGAAGACGATGTAATCAGTCCATCACCCTTAAAGTTTTGAGGTGGTCAGTCCCTCAGTCTGGAGAAGAGCATTGTTCCGTTGTCTGAAACAATATGAAGTTGAAGTACGAACGAACGAAAGTTCAGGTAAGATCCCAAATGGGATGAGCGGGGAAGACGGGACAGACGAAGAATAGTGCTGGAGAGGAGTGTTCTTAGTCGTAGAAATAGAGCCAGGGCTTAACCCAGCAGCAAAGGCGATCGTGGGACAGATATTGAAAAGAGAAATTCCGGTTCTTCTGTTGGGACTCCGGTGGGGTGAGCTGGGAGTAAGGGACTTGCGACGTTTAGAGCTAGAGAGGAGTGCAGAACTGAGTCATGTCTTAACCCAAAAAAGCTAAGGCGAACGTGGGTCAGAGAATGGTACCTGTCTTAGAAGGTACCTGTCAGCGGATCCAAGGTTATTTGTAAGTAGGGTTAGGAGCAGGATCATGCAAGGAGTAGAAAAGGTTGTGTTGGTTTGTGGGTCTGCGAATGTCTTCGTCAAGGAGAGAGGTCCAGTAGTCATGTCGTGTCTCAAGTTTGTCTATCTGTCTGTCACTGAGCCTCTTCCAGTACAGATTCAGCGCAGGGACGTCTAACTGGGCATGGAGAGACTCGCTTGTGGCGAAGTCCTCCCATCTGACATCAAGCACCCAGCGCAGCGCCTTGTTCTGGACACGTTGCAGTTTAAGTAAGTTTGTTTTTGCTGCAAGAGAGAGGGCTAGAGGAGAGTAAGTTATCAGAGGACGTATTAGGGATTTGTAGAGGTGTAGTTTGGTGCGTTGAGAGGCATGTTTCAGCTTGTAGAGGCCCGCAAGGGCCTTACTAGCTATTGCATGCCTTGAGTGAATGTGTCCGTGTAAACGAAGAAGGTAGTCAAGATTAACGCCAAGGACAGTGACAGATTGTGTGATAGGGAAGTAAGTGCGGGTGTCAGCTGTTCTGAGTTCGACAGGTAATGGAGGATCACGTTTCCTGTAGTTAAAATACGTAATGCTGGATTTTGCTGCATTGGTTTTGATCCTCCATTTTTGTTCCCAGATGGCTATCCTGTCAACCTCATTTTGTGTTTTGTGTGTGAGTGTATCTATATTGGCATGAGTGATAAGTTGTGTAATGTCGTCTGCATAGGCTAGTGTGATGGAGTTGTGGTATATAGGTGTTGGAATGTCGTTAGTGTATAAAATGTAGAGGGTAGGGGAAAGGACAGATCCCTGGGGTACTCCAGCATTTAGTGTGAAGTAGTCAGAGTAACAGCCTTGGAATTTGATTCTCATGGTACGGCCGTCTAGGAAGTTGCAGAGGAGTTTACGAGTATTGAGAGGCAGGTTGAAGTTAGTGCAGAGTTTGTACTTGAGCCCCTCGTGCCACACAGTGTCAAAAGCTTTTTCAACGTCTTTTGCAACCAGGGCTGTCCTGTTTCTTTGTTTTGTGTTTATGTGGATGTAGTTGAGAATGATGTTAATGGCATCCTGTGTGGATCTGTGTGTTCTGAAGCCAAACTGGCCATCTGAAAGTAGAGAATTATGTTCCAGGTATCTGCGAAGGCGATGATTAATGAGTTTTTCAAAGAGTTTTCCTAAAGTTTCGAGGAGGCTGATAGGGCGATAGTTTCTAGGGTCAGAGTGGTCTTTATTGGGTTTAGGAAGGAGGATAGCAGTAGCAGCTTTGAAGAGGGAAGGGAAGTATCCAGAGGCAAGGGAGGCATTGAGGAGGTTTGTGTAGGCAGTAATGATAGAGTCAGGAAGGTGTTTCAGGATAATATGGTTTAGGCCAGAGGCACCAGGAGCCTTTGGAGGAAGGTGTCTGAGGAGAGTTTTAATGTCTGTGTTGGTGAAAGGAGTGTCGAGTTCTTGGGAGGAGGTAAGAGTGTCTAGATGTATGTGGCTGTCTGGTGTTGTTTCTTGTGTGTGTGTGCAGTGTTCCAGTGTTCTATGTTCTGAATGTGTTGAATAACGTTAGGGTGAGGTGGGTGAGCGTGGAAGATGTTCTCCCAGATGTGTTTGAAGATGTTGGTAGCAGCCTGTGGGTCTGAGATGTGTGTGTTGTTGTGGGTGATGTGTTTGAATTTGTTGGTGGGAGTAGTGCCTCTGCTTTTTTTGATAAAGTTCCAGAAGGCTTTAGTGTTTTTAACACGCTGCCTGTCCGCTTGTTGTATTAGTCGTGACCAGTGATTGTTGTGGTCTTGGTTGTCATGTAGGGTCATCTTATGAATCAGTATATTGACATTAAGAGGGACATTAAAAAGGGGATAAGAAAAGCTAAAAGGGACTATGAAATTAAAGTTGCTAGGGATTCTAAAACTAACCCAAAAAGTTTTTTCCAGGTCTATAGAACAAAAGTCAGAGATAAGATAGGTCCCCTTAAAAATAACTATGGGCATCTTACTGACAAAAAGAATGAAATGTGCTCGATTTTAAATAATTATTTTCTCTCGGTTTTTACACAGGAAGACACTAATAATATTCCGGTAATTAATTTTTATAGTGGATCAGAAGAAGATAAATTATGTAACATCACAGTCACTAGTGAAATGGTTGTGAAGACTCACAAGCCTGGTATCCCACTGAGGCCCATATCCTCGGGAATAGGCAGTGCTCCCCACCAGCTCTCAGGAATTCTCTCCAAACACCTCTCTAAACTCTTGGGCACTATCAGTCCAGCACATCTCAAACACTCGGGTGATCTTCTCAATCGCATTCGCAACATCAACATCAGGAACAAGAAACTTTCCAGCCTTGACGTGACTTCCCTATTCACCAAAGTACGTACTACACAAGCCATCGATCTCTTGCGCAGGAAAATTGACGATTCACTTGATCTTCCCATTCCAGCCAGCGATTTCATCGACCTTGTTGAACTATGTGTTGGCTTTACGTGTTTCTCCTTCGAAAATCACCTCTTTCAGCAGACTTTTGGACTACCCATGGGTTCGCCACTCAGTGTAGTCCTGGCGAACTTATACATGGAACATCTAGAAGCCGAACGTTTCTCCACCATTATTCCTTCGTCTGTCACCTGGCTCCGTTATGTTGACGACATTCTCCTCATAACTCCTAAACGCTTCAACGTTCAAGCTCTCCAAGACAAGCTCAACCAGGTCGAGCCTTCAATCCAGTTCACACTTGAAGAAGAAGTCGACAACACTCTTCCTTTCCTTGATGTTCTGCTCTGCAAAGCTGACCACGAACTTCGTTTTAAAGTCTATCGAAAACCCACCAACCAAAACGATCTTCTCCACTTCTACTCTCACCACGACACCAAAACCAAACGTGGTGTGATTATAGGCTTCTTCCTACGTGCACTCAGAATCTGCAGCAATGAGTTCCTTGAGGAAGAATGCACTATAATTGAACAAGTATTTTCTAAACTCCACTATCCTCGTCACTTCATCAGAGACTGCAGACGGCGGGCATTAAACATCTTCAACACACCCAGAGAAGACACTGCCGAGAAGAGATACATAGTCCTCCCCAACAACTCCATTGCCAAACATGTTTCCAACATCTTTGCCAAAACATCATTCCAAGTATCTACCTCCACAACCACGACCATCAAGGACATCACCAGTAGTAGACAGGACAAGCCTCCATCCTCTGCAGGGGTATACATAATCCCTTGTAATGACTGCAACAAATTATATGTGGGCGAAACATCAAGAGACCTCCAAACACGCATTTCAGAACACCAATATGCAAGCAGGACTGACGATACAAGGAATGCCTGTGTACAACATCGCAATTCACACAACCATTTAATTAACTACAGAAACTCAAGACTTATAGCCACAGAAGACAACACTCAATACAGAAGAATCCTGGAATCATCGCTAATCTCTATAACCAACAATTTCAACCAGAACAATGGCTTCTATAACATAGCTGAACCACTCGCCAAGAAACTTCTTCATCGCTGTCCCACATAAGAACATAGAACACTGCAGAAGGTCTACTCACAACTTGTCCAATACCCCTGCCAAGCTACCCAAGACTCTATAACCCCACCCGGTAGATCATCAGATGCAGCATTCTCCACCTGACTTCAACATTCTGACTATAAATACTCTCGTACCTTCCAACCCCAGGTAGATCCGTGTGTGACTTGAAAAAGCCCACTGTGTGGGTGAAACGTTGTCAATTAAGGATCACATTATACTGCATTTGTGTTTATATTTCCATTGTGTCGGTATTTTATACCATTTATTTCCACCAACACCTCTTCTTGGCAAAATGCCACATATAACAGGGCGCCCCCCCTTCTTCCTAATCATGTCTATAGCTGTCCTGAACTTTCTAACTAAATCCTCACTTCTACGCTTGCCTACATCATTGCCTCCAGCACTGAGGCAAATAATAGGATTGATCCCATTACCGTTTATGATGTTGTCAAGCCGGCTAACAATGTCCTCCATCCCAGCCCCAGGAAAGCATACCCTTTGTCTCCTACTCCTGTCCTTCAAGCAGAATGCCCTATCCATGTATCTAACCTGGCTATCCCCAGCAACAACAATATTCTTACCTTCCTTGTTGTCGTTCGTCGTGACGATCCCAGTAGTCGACTCACATTCGTCGGGTAGCACCGAGAATGCGTTGGAGGTTTCCACGGGAGTTTCCACAGCAGTCTCTTTCTTCTTCATCGTTTCTGGCTTTCCATTCGTCTTCTTGATCGTCAACTTCGTCGTCCCCTGCTGTCCAGCCACTGACCACGATCCCTTCTTGACCTGAGGACTCAAAACAGGAGGACTACTACGAATCCTCTTGTTTTCCTCGGTCAATCGCCGTATCTCCATCTTCGCTGCCCTCAATTCTTCCTTAAGTTGCTGGTAAAGTTGCTCGATGGAGGGCATCTTGGTTCAGTCCACAGGAGCAAACAAGACACTTCTTCACAGAGTTAAGTACAGGTCACCACTCAATTAAGTACAGGTCACCACTCAAGGTCAAATGCAGTAAAATGTGATCCTTTATTGACTATGTTTCGCCCACACAGTGGGCTTTTTCAAGTCACAAGTCATTAGTAAGGCCTCGCCTAGATTATGCAGCTCAATTCTGGTCTCCATATTACAGAATGGACATAAATTTACATAAGAACATAAGAAAGGAGGAACCCTGCAGCAGGCCCGCTGGCCCACACCAGGCAGGTCCCCCACAATTCATCCCACTAACAAACATTTGACCAAGTAGGATGACTAAATTAATACATAGCATTAGAAATCTTCCTTATGAAGAAAGATTGAAGACTCATTCACTTGTTAGATGAAGAATGAGGGGAGACCTGATCGACGTGTACTTAGCTCAATGGTGACGTGTACTTAGCACAGTGGTGACGTGTACTTAGCTCAGTGGTGACGTGTACTTAGCTCAGTGGTGACGTGTACTTAGTTCAGTGGTGACGTGTACTTAGCTCTGTGAAGACCTGTTTGTGTGCTCTCTGTGAATCTGAACCAGGATGCCCTCTCTTGAGCAGCTTTACCAGCAGCTGAGAGAAGAACTCAGAGTTGCTAAACTGGAGATACGGCGATTAACGGAGGAGAACAAGAGGATTCGTAGTAATCCTCCTGTTGTGAGTCCCCAGGTTAAGAGGGGAGCTTGGTCAGTGGTCGGGCAACATGGAACCAAGCTGAAGATTAAGAAAACGGTTGGAGAGGCAGAAACAACGAGAAACCAGAAGACTGCCGTGGAAACTTCCAACTCATTCTCGGTGCTACCTGACGAATGTGAGTGTTCTACTGGGAATTCCACAACGAGCACCAAGGTAGCATTGGCAGACGTGAGTGAGACATCCCTAGAAACCCCAACGAAGACCATCGAGAACGTCATGACGAATTCTACAAGTGGTGTAATGCTACCTGGCGAATTTGAGTCGACTACTCGGAGCATCACTACGGACGACGCCAAGGAAGGTAAAAACATTGTTGTTGTTGGGGATAGTCAGATTAGGTACATGGATAGGGCATTCTGTTTGAAGGATAGGAGTAGGAGGCAGAGAGTGTGTTTTCCTGGGGCTGGGATGAAGGATATTGTTAGCCGTCTGGATGACATCATGAGAGGTAATGGGAGCAATCCTATTATCTGTCTCAGTGCTGGAGGCAACGATGTTGGCAGACGTAGGAGTGAGGACCTGATTAGCAGGTATAGGTCAGCAATAGAGATAATTAGGAAGAAGGGTGGGAAACCTGTCATATGTGGCATTTTGCCAAGGAGAGGAGTTGGAAATGAATGGTTGTCCAGAGCAATTGGTGTCAATTGCTGGCTGGACAAATACTGTAAGGAAAATGCGGTAACATTCATTGACAACTGGGACCTCTTCTATGGCAGAAATGACATGTATGCCAGGGATGGGGTTCACTTGTCTAGGTGTGGGGTGGGAGCACTGGCCAATGCAGTGGAGGGAGCTGTTAGGTCTTTAAACTAGGAATAGTTAGTGGTATGGGTTTTGGCGGGAAAACTGTGAAGTCGCAGGGTAGTAACATGAGTACTAGGAGAACTAGTAATAGGCAAAATGAGGAGGATATTGAAAAGCCAGTGGCACTAATTGACAATGACAGTAATAGGTTTAGTGGAATAACAGAAAGGAGCAGGAAGGGTAAAGAGATAGGAGGGTCATTAAATATTTATTACACAAATAGTCGCAGTGCTAGGAATAAGATGGACGAGTTGAGACTAGTTGCTAGTGCAGGTAACATAGATGTATTTGCCATTACTGAGACGTGGTTTAATTCAAAAAGTCGGGACATGCCAGCAGAATGTCACATTCAGGGTTTTAAATTGTTCCAAGTAGATAGAAGTATCGGGAAGGGGGGTGGGGTGGCATTGTATGTCCGAGATCGCTTGAACTGTTGCATAAAAACGGGTATTAAGTCTGAAGTAACACATACAGAGTCTGTTTGGATAGAATTTTCAGAGGGGCATGAAAAATTAATTTTAGGTGTGATATACCGTCCCCCAAATTTAGATAGGGACCAGGGGAGACTACTATGGGAGGAAATTTTTAGGGCCACAAGGCACGATAATGTAGTAATTCTAGGAGACTTTAACTTTAGTCATATTGATTGGAATTTCTTGACTGGGAATTTAGAATCATACGATTTCTTAGAAGTAGTTCAGGATTGTTTTTTGAAGCAGTTTGTGACAGAACCTACAAGGGGTAATAACCTGCTTGACTTAGTTCTGGCAAACAATGAATCCCTTGTTAATAATTTAGAAGTTTCAGAGGAACTGGGTGCTAGCGACCACAAATCAATTACATGTAGAATTGAATGGAAGTATGATAGTAGGGATAACTCAGTAACAGTCCCAGATTTTCGCTTAGCAGATTACGATGGGCTTAGAGAACACTTATCATCTGTTGACTGGGGTAACGAAGAGAGCTATCAATATGACAGTTTTCTGAACACAATACATGCTGCTCAAAGAACGTTTATCCCTTATAAGGAAATTAGATCAAATAGAAATGACCCAAAATGGATGAATAATAGGCTGAAATATCTACTAGGGCATAAGAAAGGAATTTATAGGCGTATCAAAAGAGGCGAGGGTCATCTTATGAATCAGTATATTGACATTAAGAGGGACATTAAAAAGGGGATAAGAAAAGCTAAAAGGGACTATGAAATTAAAGTTGCTAGGGATTCTAAAACTAATCCAAAAAGTTTTTTCCAGGTATATAGAACAAAAGTCAGAGATAAGATAGGTCCCCTTAAAAATAACTATGGGCATCTTACTGACAAAGAGAATGAAATGTGCTCGATTTTAAATAATTATTTTCTCTCGGTTTTTACACAGGAAGACACTAATAATATTCCGGTAATTAATTTTTATAGTGGATCAGAAGAAGATAAATTATGTAACATCACAGTCACTAGTGAAATGGTTGTGAAGCAGATAGACCGACTGAAGCAAAATAAGTCACCGGGTCCTGATGAGGTTTTTTCAAGGGTTCTTAAGGAATGCAAAATGGAAGTCTGTGAACCATTAACTAATATTTTTAATTTATCTCTTCAAACAGGTGTAGTGTCTGATATGTGGAAGATGGCTAATGTAATTCCTATTTTTAAAACAGGGGACAAGTCGTTACCGTCAAATTACCGCCCAATAAGCCTGACCTCAATTGTAGGCAAATTACTAGAGTCAATTATAGCTGAGATTATAAGAAGCCATCTCGATAAGCATAGCTTGATTAATGATACTCAGCATGGATTCACAAGAGGCCGGTCTTGTCTAACTAATTTATTGACTTTCTTCAGTAAAGCTTTTGAGGCTGTTGACCACGATAAAGAATTTGATATTATTTACTTAGATTTTAGTAAGGCATTTGATAGAGTTCCGCACCAAAGACTGTTGAAGAAAGTAGCAGCTCATGGCATTGGGGGAAGGGTGCTCTCGTGGATCGAATCATGGCTCACAGACAGGAAGCAAAGAGTGTCCATAAATGGGGTTAAATCCGAGTGGGGATCAGTAACAAGTGGCGTTCCACAGGGATCAGTCTTGGGCCCGTTGTTGTTTATAATATATATCAATGATCTTGATGAAGGAATTACTAGTGATATGAGCAAATTCGCCGATGACACGAAGATAGGTAGGATAATTGATTCAAACGTAGATGTTAGGGAACTTCAGGAGGATTTAGACAAACTCTACTCTTGGTCAGAAAAGTGGCAGATGCAGTTCAATGTAGATAAATGCAAGGTTCTGAAGCTCGGGAGTGTCCATAACCCTAGCACTTATAAGTTAAATAATGTAGAACTTAACCATACAGATTGCGAAAAGGACTTGGGGGTTATGGTAAGCAGCAACCTTAAACCAAGACAGCAATGCCTAAGCGTACGTAATAAGGCAAATAGATTACTGGGATTTATATCAAGAAGTGTAAGCAACAGAAGTCCAGAGGTCATACTGCAGCTTTATACATCATTAGTAAGGCCTCACCTAGATTATGCAGCTCAATTCTGGTCTCCATATTACAGAATGGACATAAATTCGTTAGAAAACATTCAGCGTAGGATGACTAAATTAATACATAGCATTAGAAATCTTCCTTATGAAGAAAGATTGAAGACTCTTAAGTTACATTCACTTGTTAGACGAAGAATGAGGGGAGACCTGATCGAAGTGTATAAGTGGAAGATAGGTATTAATAAAGGGGATATTAACAAGGTCTTGAGGATATCTCTCCAAGAGAGAACCCGCAGTAATGGATTTAAATTAGATAAGTTTAGATTTAGAAAGGACATAGGAAAGTATTGGTTTGGAAATAGGGTAGTAGATGAGTGGAACAGTCTACCTAGTTGGGTTATTGAGGCTAGGACTTTGAGTAGTTTCAAATTTAGGTTGGATAAATACATGAGTGGGATGGGTTGGATTTGAGTGGGACTTGCACATCAGAGCTTATTTCTTGGGTAGCATTGAAAATTGGGTAGGTCAAATGTTTGTTAGTGGGATGAATTGTAAAGGACCTGCCTCGTATGGGCCAGTAGGCCTTCTGCAGTGTTCCTACATTCTTATGTTCTTATGTTCTTAAGATAGGTATTAATAAAGGGGATATTAACAAGGTCTTGAGAATGTCTCTCCAAGAGAGAACCCGCAGTAATGGATTTAAATTAGATAAGTTTTTATTTAGAAAGGACATAGGAAAGTATTGGTTTGGAAATAGGGTAGTTGATGAGTGGAACAGTCTACCTAGTTGGGTTATTGAGGCTAGGACTTTGGGTAGTTTCAAATTTAGGTTGGATAAGTACATGAGTGGGACTTGCACATCGGAGCTTGTTTCTTGGGTGGCATTGAAAATTGGGTTGGTCAAATGTTTGTTAGTGGGATGAATTGTAAAGGACCTGCCTAGTATGGGCCAACAGGCCTGCTGCAGTGTTCCTCCTTTCTTATGTTCTTATGACTACTACGAATCCTCTTGCTTTCCTCGGTCAATCGCCGTATCTCCATCTTCGCTGCCCTCAATTCTTCCTTAAGTTGCTGGTAAAGTTGCTCGATGGAGGGCATCTTGGTTCAGTCCACGGGAGCAAACAAGACACTTCTTCACAGAGTTAAGTACAGGTCACCACCACTATCAAGCATTTGCACCACAGGTGCAAATGCTTGACAAATACGTGACTCCTGTGTTGTTAGGTGGGTGGTGTTTTGCCTCGTTGAATATGAGGACAGAGGAGCACTGCAGTGGGCCTACTAGCCCTACTCACACCCAACCACTAAATGAACCTGTCCAGCCTAATGTAGTATAATGCGATCGCATTATACTACATTAGGCTGGACAGGTTCATTATGCTGCATTTATGTTTAATTTTGCCATCGTGTCGGCATTTTATACCTTTTATCTCCATCCTGTCCAGCCTATTTTTTAAAATTATGCTGCACTCTCTTCACTTGCATCGACTATTGCCAATGAAAACAAATGATGAATTAGACACCTGTATATCATCTGGGCGTCTTTATTCTGCAGACATTTTGCCAACCAGTGGCTTCAGTACGATACAGACTATGCTAATAAGATTTTCTTCATGTTATTAACTCTTAAGGATTATCAAAGAACCATCTTCAGTGACGCTAATTGGCAGTGTATTCCACTCATCTACAGTGAAATAGAGGAAGCTTTTAACTTTTAATGTTATCTTGCAGCGCTGTATGACCCTTACGGGTTTAGCACTTGGTTAAGAAAATTAAAAATAATGATAATAATTAATTTTAACGTCCTCTTATAATCGTCTGTTACACAGAAATCTATAAAATAATTGTTTCTGCATTTTAAATATGAACTGCGGAGCACAGCAATAGGTCCAAAGGTCACTGCAAGGCAAGTGCATATTGTGTTTCAACCAGGAACCACACGGGGCTGGTATTGTGTTTCAACCAGGAACCACACGAGGCTGGTATTGTGTTTCAACCAGGAACCACACGAGGCTGGTATTGTGTTTCAACCAGGAACCACACGGGGCTGGTATTGTGTTTCAACCAGGAACCACACGAGGCTGGTATTGTGTTTCAACCAGGAACCACACGGGGCTGGTATTGTGTTTCAACCAGGAACCACACGAGGCTGGTATTGTGTTTCAACCAGGAACCACACGAGGCTGGTATTGTGTTTCAACCAGGAACCACACGAGGCTGGTATTGTGTTTCAACCAGGAACCACACGAGGCTGGTATTGTGTTTCAACCAGGAACCACACGAGGCTGGTATTGTGTTTCAACCAGGAACCACACGAGGCTGGTATTGTGTTTCAACCAGGAACCACACGGGGCTGGTATTGTGTTTCAACCAGGAACCACACGAGGCTGGTATTGTGTTTCAACCAGGAACCACACGAGGCTGGTATTGTGTTTCAACCAGGAACCACACGAGGCTGGTATTGTGTTTCAACCAGGAACCACACGAGGCTGGTATTGTGTTTCAACCAGGAACCACACGAGGCTGGTATTGTGTTTCAACCAGGAACCACACGAGGCTGGTATTGTGTTTCAACCAGGAACCACACGAGGCTGGTATTGTGTTTCAACCAGGAACCACACGAGGCTGGTATTGTGTTTCAACCAGGAACCACACACTGGTATTGTGTTTCAACCAGGAACCACACGAGGCTGGTATTGTGTTTCAACCAGGAACCACATGAGGCTGGTATTGTGTTTCAACCAGGAACCACACGAGGCTGGTATTGTGTTTCAACCAGGAACCACACGAGGCTGGTATTGTGTTTCAACCAGGAACCACACGAGGCTGGTATTGTGTTTCAACCAGGAACCACACGAGGCTGGTATTGTGTTTCAACCAGGAACCACACGAGGCTGGTATTGTGTTTCAACCAGGAACCACACGAGGCTGGTATTGTGTTTCAACCAGGAACCACACGAGGCTGGTATTGTTTCAACCAGGAACCACACGAGGCTGGTATTGTGTTTCAACCAGGAACCACACGAGGCTGGTATTGTGTTTCAACCAGGAACCACACGAGGCTGGTATTGTGTTTCAACCAGGAACCACACGAGGCTGGTATTGTTTCAACCAGGAACCACACGAGGCTGGTATTGTGTTTCAACCAGGAACCACACGAGGCTGGTATTGTGTTTCAACCAGGAACCACACGAGGCTGGTATTGTTTCAACCAGGAACCACACGAGGCTGGTATTGTGTTTCAACCAGGAACCACACGAGGCTGGTATTGTTTCAACCAGGAACCACACGAGGCTGGTATTGTTTCATAAGAACATAAGAAAGGAGGAACACTGCAGCAGGCCTGTTGGCCCATACTAGGCAGGTTCTTTACAATTCATGCCACTAACAAACATTTGACCAACCCAATTTTCAATGCCACCCAAGAAACAAGCTCCGATGTGCAAGTCCCTCTCAAGTCAGTGGTGACGTGTACTTAGCTCTGTGAAGACCTGTTTGTGTGCTCTCTGTGAATCTGTACCAGGATGCCCTCTCTTGAGCAACTTTACCAGCAGCTGAGAGAAGAGCTCAGAGTTGCTAAGATGGAGATACGGCGATTGACGGAGGAGAACAAGAGGATTCGTAGTAATCCTTCTGTTGTGAGTCCCCAGGTTAAGAGGGGAGCTTGGTCAGTGGCCGGGCAACATGGAACCAAGCTGAAGATCAAGAAAACGGTTGGAGAGGCAGAAACAACGAGAAACCAGAAGACTACCGTGGAAACTTCCAACTCATTCTCGGTGCTACCTGACGAATGTGAGTGTTCTACTGGGAATGCCACAACGAGCACCAAAGAAGCATTGGCAGACGTGAGTAAGACATCCCTAGAAACCCCAACGAAGACCATCGAGAACGTCTTGACGAATTCTACAAGTGGTGTAATGCTACCTGGCGAATGTGAGTCGACTACTCGGAGCATCACGACGGACGACGCCAAGGAAGGTAAAAACATTGTTGTTGTTGGGGATAGCCAGATTAGGTACCTGGATAGGGCATTCTGCTTGAAGGATAGGAGTAGGAGGCAGAGAGTGTGTTTTCCTGGGGCTGGGATGAAGGATATTGTTAGCCGTCTGGATGACATCATGAGAGGTAATGGGAGCAATCCTATTATCTGTCTCAGTGCTGGAGGCAACGATGTTGGCAGACGTAGGAGTGAGGACCTGATTAGCAGGTATAGGTCAGCAATAGAGATAATTAGGAGGAAGGGTGGGAAACCTGTCATATGTGGCATTTTGCCAAGGAGAGGAGTTGGAAATGAATGGTTGTCCAGAGCAATTGGTGTCAATTGCTGGCTGGACAAATACTGTAAGGAAAATGCGGTAACATTCATTGACAACTGGGACCTCTTCTATGGCAGAAATGACATGTATGCCAGGGATGGGGTTCACTTATCTAGGTGTGGGGTGGGAGCACTGGCCAACGCAGTGGAGGGAGCTGTTAGGTCTTTAAACTAGGAATAGTTAGTGGTATGGGTTTTGGCGGGAAAACTGTGAAGTCGCAGGGTAGTAACATGAGTACTAGGAGAACTAGTAATAGGCAAAATGAGGTGGATATTGGAAATCCAGTGGCACTAATTGACAAGGACAGTAATAGGTTTGGTGGAATAACAGAAAGGAGCAGGAAAGGTAAAGAGAGAGGAGGGTCATTAAATATTTATTACATAAATAGTCGCAGTGCTAGGAATAAGATGGACGAGTTGAGACTAGTTGCTAGTGCAGGTAACATAGATGTATTTGCCATTACTGAGACGTGGTTTAATTCAAAAAGTCGGGACATGCCAGCAGAATGTCACATTCAGGGTTTTAAATTGTTCCAAGTAGATAGAAGTATCGGGAAGGGGGGTGGGGTGGCATTGTATGTCCGAGATCGCTTGAACTGTTGCATAAAAACGGGTATTAAGTCTGAAGTAACACATACAGAGTCTGTTTGGATAGAATTTTCAGAGGGGCATGAAAAATTAATTTTAGGTGTGATATACCGTCCCCCAAATTTAGATAGGGACCAGGGGAGACTACTATGGGAGGAAATTGTTAGGGCCACAAGGCACGATAATGTAGTAATTCTAGGAGACTTTAACTTTAGTCATATTGATTGGAATTTCTTGACTGGGAATTTAGAATCATACGATTTCTTAGAAGTAGTTCAGGATTGTTTTTTGAAGCAGTTTGTGACAGAACCTACAAGGGGTAATAACCTGCTTGACTTAGTTCTGGCAAACAATGAATCCCTTGTTAATAGTTTAGA
Source organism: Cherax quadricarinatus (assembly GCF_038502225.1). NCBI lineage: Eukaryota > Metazoa > Arthropoda > Malacostraca > Decapoda > Parastacidae > Cherax > Cherax quadricarinatus. The sequence goes on along the minus strand of NC_091324.1, from coordinate 16,329,992 downwards.
AGTTTCAGAGGAACTGTGTGCTAGCGACCACAAATCAATTACATTTAGAATTGAATGGAAGTATGATAGTAGGGATAACTCAGTAACAGTCCCAGATTTTCGCCTAGCAGATTACGATGGGCTTAGAGAACACTTATCATCTGTTGACTGGGGTAACGAAGAGAGCTATCAATATGACAGTTTTCTGAACACAATACATGCTGCTCAAAGAACGTTTATCCCTTATAAGGAAATTAGATCAAATAGAAATGACCCAAAATGGATGAATAATAGGTTGAAATATCTACTAGGGCATAAGAAAGAAATTTATAGGCGTATCAAAAGAGGCGAGGGTCATCTTATGAATCAGTATATTGACATTAAGAGGGACATTAAAAAGGGGATAAGAAAAGCTAAAAGGGACTATGAAATTAAAGTTGCTAGGGATTCTAAAACTAACCCAAAAAGTTTTTTCCAGGTCTATAGAACAAAAGTCAGAGATAGGATAGGTCCCATTAAAAATAACTATGGGCATCTTACTGACAAAGAGAATGAAATGTGCTCGATTTTAAATAATTATTTTCTCTCGGTTTTTACACAGGAAGACACTAATAATATTCCGGTAATTAATTTTTATAGTGGATCAGAAGAAGATAAATTATGTAACATCACAGTCACTAGTGAAATGGTTGTGAAGCAGATAGACCGACTGAAGCAAAATAAGTCACCGGGTCCTGATGAGGTTTTTTCAAGGGTTCTTAAGGAATGCAAAATGGAAGTCTGTGAACCATTAACTAATATTTTTAATTTATCTCTTCAAACAGGTGTAGTGTCTGATATGTGGAAGATGGCTAATGTAATTCCTATTTTTAAAACAGGGGACAAGTCGTTACCGTCAAATTACCGCCCAATAAGCCTGACCTCAATTGTAGGCAAATTACTAGAGTCAATTATAGCTGAGATTATAAGAAGCCATCTCGATAAGCATAGCTTGATTAAGGATACTCAGCATGGATTCACAAGAGGCCGGTCTTGTCTAACTAATTTATTAACTTTCTTCAGTAAAGCTTTTGAGGCTGTTGACCACGATAAAGAATTTGATGTTGTTTACTTAGATTTTAGTAAGGCATTTGATAGAGTTCCGCACCAAAGACTGTTGAAGAAAGTAGCAGCTCATGGCATTGGGGGGAGGGTGCTCTCGTGGATCGAATCATGGCTCACAAACAGGAAGCAGAGTGTGTCCATAAATGGGGTTAAATCCGAGTGGGGATCAGTAACAAGTGGCGTTCCACAGGGATCAGTCTTGGGCCCGTTGTTGTTTATAATATATATCAATGATCTTGATGAAGGAATTACTAGTGATATGAGCAAATTCGCCGATGACACGAAGATAGGTAGGATAATTGATTCAAACGTAGATGTTAGGGAACTTCAGGAGGATTTAGACAAACTCTACTCTTGGTCAGAAAAGTGGCAGATGCAGTTCAATGTAGATAAATGCAAGGTTCTGAAGCTCGGGAGTGTCCATAACCCTAGCACTTATAAGTTAAATAATGTAGAAGTTAGCCATACAGATTGCGAAAAGGACTTGGGGGTTACGGTAAGCAGCAACCTTAAACCAAGACAGCAATGCCTAAGCGTACGTAATAAGGCAAATAGATTACTGGGAGGTAAGACACATATGCAACAGTTAGGTATCTTTATTTCGAAACGTTTCGCCTACACAGTAGGCTTCTTCATTCAAGTACAGAAAAGTTGATAGAAGCAGAAGATACTTGAAGACGATGTAATCAGTCCAGAAGAGCATTGTTCCATAGTATGAAACAATATGGAGATGAAGTGACAGGATGGAGCCTTATATAGCGCCAAAAGGTGAGACGTAGGTCACTAGAAGAGGTAAGAACTCAGATGTTGGGAGGTCAGGTCCCTCTTAAATCCAGCCGTTCTCACTAGTAGAGGTTGTCGAAGTTGTTTGTAGGTCTGTACCAAGATACTCTTGTGTTGCAGTGTCTGACAGATTGAACATTAAAATGGTATAAAATACCGACAGGTTGTTAGGTAAGACACATATGCAACAGTTAGGTATCTTTATTTCGAAACGTTTCGCCTACACAGTAGGCTTCTTTAGTCGAGTACAGAAAAGTTGATAGAAGCAGAAGATACTTGAAGACGATGTAATCAGTCCATCACCCTTAAAGTTTTGAGGTGGTCAGTCCCTCAGTCTGGAGAAGAGCATTGTTCCATAGAATGAAACAATATGGAGATGAAGTGACAGGATGGAGCTTTATATAGCGCCAACAGGTGAGACGTAGGTCACTAGAAGAGGTAAGAACTCAGATGTTGGGAGGTCAGGTCCCTCTTAAATCCAGCCGTTCTCACTAGTAGAGGTTGTCGAAGTTGATTGTAGGTCTGTACCAAGATACCCTTGTGTTGCAGTGTCTGACAGATTGAACATTAAAATGGTATAAAATACCATTTTAAAATGGTATTTTATACCATTTTAACATTAAAATGGTATACCAACATCTGCATTCTACTAGTGACCTACGTCTCACCTGGCGCTATATAAGGCTCCATCCTGTCACTTCAACTCCATATTGTTTCAGACTATGGAACAATGCTCTTCTCCAGACTGAGGGACTGACCACCTCAAAACTTTAAGAGTGATGGACTGATTACATCGTCTTCAAGTCTCTTCTGCTTCTATCAACTTTTCTGTGCTCGACTGAAGAAGCCTACTGTGTAGGCGAAACGTTTCGAAATAAAGATACCTAACTGTTGCATATGTGTCTTACCTAACATTCCCATGTGTTGCATAAGTGTCTCAATTCTTCAACTTGTCGGTTTTCAAAACCATTCATCACATATGTGTTTATATTTCCATTGTGTCGGTATTTTATAACATTTATTTCCACTCCCTCACCTACAATTCCTTCCCGACATCCATGGGTGCACCTAGTGCATTCACCTACCATTCCCAGCCTCCATCACTCACATCCACCTCACCCACACCCTTGCTTCTCTTACTCCTTCCTTCCTCTCTTACACAGGCACTTATTTCCCCACTCTTCAGTGTTGAAACTTCCACTGTTTTAATCTTCAAATATATCAAGCTGATGTTTTGTTAGAACACTAATGAACAGCCCCGCGACCGCCATATTTACTTCCTGATTTTGGGTAATAGTGCAGAAAGAAAAAAATGGAAAAAATGCACATCTAATAATGTAGGACAGTAGTTACCAAAACAAAAGCTCTCTAAGACACATGTGCTACTGTTGGGTATTTTTATTGATGAAACGTTTCGCCTACATAGTAGGCTTCTTCAGTCAAATAAAAAGGGAGCGGTAGAAATGACATAAAGATGATGTAATCAGTCCATCAACCTTGGTTGATGGACTGATTACATCAAACCCACATTATATATATATATATATATATATATATATATATATATATATATATATATATATATATATATATATATATATATATATATATGCAATAAGATCACAGTAAACAGGTGATTTCAGAATATGCAAAACAACCACTCTGATAGAATAGAGAAATTCCAAGCGATTTCGTGACTACTCACATTATCAAGGAACTATGTTCCTTGATAATGTGAGTAGTCACGAAAGCGCTTGAAATTTCTCTATTCTTTCAGAGTGGTTGTTTTGCATATATATATATATAATGTCGTGGCGAATATGTAAAACTGGTCAATTAGCAAGAACTCATTTAAAATTAAGTCCTTTCCAAAATTTTCTCTTATACGTTTAAAGATATATTTTTTCATTAATGTTGATGTAAAAGTTTATAATTTTGCACCAAAAGGAACTTAGAAATCTTACCTAACCTTATTATCAAAAAACCATATAACAAGAACAATTTATTTTAGCCTAACCCAACTAAATATATTTTAGATTTGTTTACAATAATTTAAAACTAAACAAACACAGTGAAATATATTTTTTTCGTTAGGTTCAGAAAGATTTTGGCGAAATTATTGCATACACAAATTTTCACTTGTCCTATATGGCAAGATGAGCGTTGCTAATTAAGCCAAGATCGCAAGTTCTGCCTATTCGGCACGACATATATATATATATATATATATATATATATATATATATATATATATATATATATATATATATATATATATATATATATATATATATATATGTCGTGCCGAATATGTAAAACTGGTCATTTAGCAGGAACTCATTTAAAATTAAGTCCTTTCTGAAATTTTGTCTTATACGTTTAAAGATATATTTTTTTCATTAATGTTAATGTAAAAATTTTTAATTTTGCACCAAAAGAATCTTAGAAAACTTACCTAACCTTATTATAACAAGAGTAATTTATTTTAGCCTAACCTAACTAAATATATTTTAGATTTGTTTACAGTAATTTAATACTAAACAAACACAGTGAAATATATTTTTTTCGTTAGGTTCAGAATGATTTTGGCGAAATTATTGCATACACAAATTTTCGCTTGTCCTATATGGCAAGATGAGCGTTGCTATTTAAGCCAAGATCGCAAATTCTGCCTATTCGGCACGACATATATATATATATATATATATATATATATATATATATATATATATATATATATATATATATATATATATATATATGTGCAATAAGATCACAGTAAACAGGTGATTTCAGAATATGCAAAACAACCACTGTGAAAGAATAGAGAAATTCCAAGCGCTTTCGTGACTACTCACATTATCAAGGAACTACTCACATTGATAATGTGAGTAGTCACGAAAGCGCTTGGAATTTCTCAATTCTTTCACAGTGGCATATATATATATATATATATATATATATATATATATATATATATATATATATATATATATATATATATATATATATATATTATATTTGTTTTGCATATATATTATATATATATATATATATATATATATATATATATATATATATATATATATATATATATATATATATATATATATATATATATATATATATATATATATATATGGGTAGTCTCTTCACATTGTGTCCGGCCATAGTTGTCGGCAAGTCTTCCCTCGAAAACTTTCATTCCCTTCTAAAATATTCCCCCCCTAAGCTATTCACGGACTCAGGCACCATCTTTCCATCATTTATTGAAATATGTTGTTCCCGGAGCAGGCACTTTGGCCTCGCACACCAGAATATTGCCTTAGCCTTTCTGCCCCATTCCTCTCCATTCTCCACCTAAGTACACTATATTGCCTGCTTGTAGACTCCCCTCCCCCATGAAGACAAATCTCTATCATTACAAAATAAACTAGATGTGTTTTGATGGTTTCGTGATCCGAGGAAGATATCCCTGTATCCCATATGCCTAGCCACCTCTACCTCAGTTCACGTAAGAGTTTCCTAATTTGTCAGTACGAGGTCATGCAGGTTTACCTTTAGTTTGTGCTGTCACAAACTGCTTTAAAAAGAAATCTTGGAAAACCTCTAGGAAGTCTTTAAACTCCAGATTTCCACTCAGAGTTCCAATCACTTTGCTAAAATGAAAATCATCTTATGATTACTACATGTTTGTCTGTTGAAGTCTTAACGATTTTGTCCAGGGTAATCTTCCTTGGCTGTTAAGTTTGGGAGTCGGTATAAGACACCAAAAAATCACGTTTTCATGAACTAAAAATTTCACCCAGATTGTGCCTGTTACACGAGCTACTTAAGCCCTTGAAAGTGGCACTCAGCAGGCACGTCCCAAATAATTAAGAATTCCCTATATTAAGATCCCAGGATGTTGCTGTGTCTGACAGGAATGTAGATAAATGGTTCAGAGAACCGAGGAAACGTTTCGCCGCACAGTGGCTTCATCAGTCCATACAAAGGAGAATGGTGAAGAGTAGTAGTAGTTTGAGGTAATCAGTCCCTCAGCCTTGAGTCGATGTAATCAGTCCATCAGTCTTGAAAAGAATACAGCATATGTGCGAAGTGGATTTGTCAAATGTGATACCTCTTACGACTGCTGCACCTCATCTACCTACAGTATATAAGTCACTTCTCTGCACATATGCTGTATTCTTTTCAAGATTGATTGACTGATTGCATAGTTGTTACCGGGTTCTTTAGAGTGCATGGAGTTTATAGCCCATAGTTCCTCGGAGGAATGTGATCACATTATTCAAGAGTTCAGTTTCCCCACACTTTACTTCAGACAGTAGGAAACGAGCACATGGCATCAGCACAGCTGCTGCTTACCGGGAGAGATTTCCCGGGGTCAGTGTCTCCTGCATCCCAGTCTATGACCAGGTTCCGGGTGGCTCAGGACCTGATTAACCAAGCTGTTACTGCTGGCCACATGCACTCTAGTGTACAAACCACAGTCTGGCAAGTCAGGAACTGACTTTAGGAAACTATCCAGGTCCCCCTTGAAGAAATTTTGAGGTTTATTGGTAATCTCCTTTATGTATGATGGGAGGAGGTTGCACCCTGCATTTCATTGGGGGCATAGCGCACCGTCTGCTGAGCCTTTTGCTTTCGTAGGGAATGAGTTACACGTGTAAATTTGGGACCAGTTTCCCTAGGATTTTCCAGGTGTAAATTATGATGTATTTTTCTCTCCTGTCTTCCAAGGAGTACAGATAATGGAACTTCATAAATTCTCAGTAATTAAGGTGTCTAAACTTAATCAAGTCTCTTCTGCTTCTATCAACTTTTCTATACTCGGCAGAAGAAGCCTACTGTGTAGGCGAAACGTTTCATAATAAAGATACCTAACTGTTGCATATGTGTCTTACCTAACAACCTGTCGGTATTTTATACCATTTTAATGTTCAATCTGTCAGACACTACAACACAAGGGTATCTTGGTACAGACCTGCAATCAACTTCGACAACCTCTACTAGTGAGATTTGAGAGGGACCTGACCTCCCAACATCTGAGTTCTTACCTCTTCTAGTGACCTACGTCTCACCTCTTGGCGCTATATAAGGCTCCATCCTGTCACTTCATCTCCATATTGTTTCATACTATGGAACAATGCTCTTCTCCAGACTGAGGGACTGACCACCTCAAAACTTTAAGGGTGATGGACTGATTACATCGTCTTCAAGTCTCTTCTGCTTCTATCAACTTTTCTGTACTCGACTGAAGAAGCCTACTGTGTAGGCGAAACGTTTCATAATAAAGATACCTAACTGTTGCATATGTGTCTTACCTAACAACCTGTCGGTATTTTATACCATTTTAATGTTCACAGTTCAGGACATTTATTAAAGGAAACGTTTCGCCACGAGTGGCTTCTTCAGTCCTAATACAGAGAAAACTAAGAAAACATTTATATATATAGTGGCAGGAGTCAGGTGAGGTGACGCGTGGGTAGAGGTGGTAGTAGTAGTAGAAGTAGTAGTAGTAGTAATGGAACTAAGGAGGTAAGGCAAGAGAGGGACCTGCTGGCATCAAGTAACACCAGTTCCCAGGATGGGTAATATCCTCTTGCTTAGTAATTTTGAAATACTGTAACTACCGGATTTTTGCTTTATAGTGTTACTGACAGAAATTATTGCAGCTTCAATGCATTTTCTCCGTCTCAAGTCGTCTTCTTTAATAACTAGTTTAGCTTCATTGATTTTCATGAGGTGTCCAACATCGTCTCTATATTGAACACATGCGTTTTTGCGGTCATCATAATTGTTAATTACTGGAATCTCATTTACATCTTCCTGTGTAAAAACTGACAAAAAATAGTCATTAAATAAGGAACACATTTCCAGTTCATTATCCGTCAGCTGTCCATTCCCAGATTTCAGAGGTTCTACTTTTTCCTTCACCTTCGTCCTATACACTTGAAAGAACCCCTTTGGATTAGTCTTTGATTCATTAGCAACTCTAATTTCATAGTCACGTTTAGCCTTTCTAATCGCCCTTTTTACTTCTCTTTTAAGCTGAACATATTGGTCAGTAAGGTTAACCTCTCCTCTTCTGATGCGCCTATAAATTCCCCTTTTCTCCCCTAATAGATGCTTTAGCCTCCTGTTAACCCATTTGGGATCGTTATTATTAGACCTAAATTCTCTCTGGGGAATGTATATACTCTGGGCACTGTGTACATTATTAAGAAAACAATCATAAAAGCAGATCCCTTCATATTCATAAGTATGATTATCGTCAATAAAATCATTAGCTAGATAACCCCAATCAAGATTAGACAGATGTTCCCTAAGTCCATTATAATCGGCAGAACGAAAATCAGGGATTTTTACTGTATTATCATTATTCTTGCATTCCCAATTAATGCTAAAAGTGATGGATTTGTGATCACTTGCGCCAAGCTCTTCAGTGATCTCCAGATTATTCACGAGTGTTTCCTTATTTGACAAGACTAGGTCTAGCAAATTATTACCCCAGGTAGGCTCAGTTACGCTCTGTTTCAGAAAACAGTCCTGAACTGTTTCCATAAAGTCACTGGACTCTAGATTACCTGTCAAAGAATTCCAGTCAATTTGACTAAAGTTAAAGTCCCCTACTATGACTATGTTACTGTGTCCAGAAGCCCTAACAATTTCGTCCCAAAGAAGTCTCCCTCTATCGTGATCCAAACCTGGAGGTCGGTATATTACACCTCGCAACTCTAATTTCATAGTCACGTTTAGCCTTTCTAATCCCCTTTTATACTTCTCTTTTAAGCTGAACATATTGGTCAGTAAGGTTAACCTCTCCTCTTCTGATGCACCTATAAATTCCCCTTTTCTCCCCTAATAGATGCTTTAACCTACTGTTAACCCATTTGGGATCGTTATTATTAGACCTAATATCTCTCTGGGGAATGTATATACTCTGGGCACGGTGTACATTATTAAGAAAAAAATAATAAAAGCAGATCCCATCATAATCATAAGTATGATCATCGCCAATAAAATCATTAGCTAGATAACCCCAATCAAGATTAGACAGATGTTCCCTAAGTCCATTATAGTCGGCAGAACGGAAATCAGGGATTTTTACTGTATTATCATTATTCTTGCATTCCCAGTTAATGCAAAAAGTGATGGACTTGTGATCACTTGCGCCAAGCTCTTCAGTGATCTCCAGATTATTCACGAGTGTTTTCTTATTTGAGAAGACTAGGTCTAGCAAATTATTGCCCCTGGTAGGCAAGTTACGCTCTGCTTCAGAAAACAGTCCTGAACTGTTTCCATAAATTCACTGGACTATAGATTACCTGTCAAAGAATTCCTGTCCCCTACTATGACTATGCTATTGTGTCTAGAAGCTTTAACATTTTCGTCCCAAAGAAGTCTCCCTCTATTGTGATCCAAGCCTGGAGGTCGGTATATTACACCTAGAATTAGTTTTTCTTGACCCTCTACGAACTCTACCCAAACAGATTCTGTTACTGCTCCATCTCTTTTTATACCCGTTTTTATGCAACAATTAATATTTTCTCGAACATATAATGCAACTCCTCCCCCCTTCCCATTACATCTATCCACATTGAACAAACTAAATCCCTGAGTATTACACTCAGCAGTCATATCCCGACTCTTTAAATCATACCACGTTTCAGTTAATGCAATATCAAAGTTACCAGCACATGCTACCAAACGTAGTTCATTAATTTTATTTTTTGCACTTCGACTGTTAGCATAAAATACCATCATATGTTTTTTCTTCTGCACATTTTTCCTATTCATCTTTGTTTTTGCACAATTTCTGAAATTATCATTACCCAGAGATACTCCATGACAGTTATTATTAAGATTCTTAATATCAGAGCATAAGTCAATATATCCATACTCATTATTTATCTTTTCTAAACCCATACCTCTAACTAATCCTAGTTTAAAGTCCTAACAACCCCCTCAACTGAGTTAGCAAGAAAACCCACTCCTGCCCTGGATAAGTGAACCCCATCCCTGGCAAACATGTCATTTCGGCCATAGAAGTTGTCCCAGTTGTCAATGAATGGTACTGCATTATCCTTACAGTGTTTCTCCAGCCAACAATACCAATTGCTCTGGACAACCATTCATTACCAACACCTCTTCTTGGCAAAATGCCACATATAACAGGGCACCCCCCCTTCTTCCTAATTATGTCTATAGCTGTCCTAAACTTACTAACTAAATCCTCACTTCTACGCTTGCCTACATCATTGCCTCCAGCACTGAGGCAAATAATAGGATTGATCCCATTACTGTTCATGATGTCAAGCCGGCTAACAATGTCCTCCATCCCAGCCCCAGGAAAGCAAACCCTCTGTCTCCTACTCCTGTCCTTCAAGCAGAATGCCCTGTCTATGTATCTAACCTGCCTATCCCCAACAACAACAATATTCTTACCTTGTTGTCGTTCGTCGTGACGATCCCAGTAGTCGACTCACATTCGTCGGGTAGCACCGAGAATGCGTTGGAGGTTTCCACAAGAGTTTCCACAGCAGTCTCTTAAGATCTTCTTCATTATTTCTGGCTTTCCATTCGTCTTCTTGATCGTCAACTTCGTCCCCTGCTGTCCAGCCACTAACCACGATCCTTTCTTGACCTGAGGACTCGAAACAGGAGGACTACTACGAATCCTCTTGTTTTCCTCGGTCAATCGCCGTATCTCTATTTTCGCTACCCTCAATTCTTCCTTAAGTTGCTGGTAAAGTTGCTCGATGGAGGGCATCTTGGTTCAATCCACGGAGAGCACACAAGACACTTCTTCACAGAGTTAAGTACAGGTCACCACTGAGTTCACTTCAAGGTGTTAGTTCTTGATATAGGAATTAACTACACTGACCTTTAAGTGTATATTCACCGAGATCTCTTCCTTTTCGGTTTACGTATATACGTAGATATAAACTCACATTGACACTCACATTTTGTGTATATACACATATGAAATTAAGACACATGTGCAACATCTGGGTATCTTTATTGTAGACGTTTCGCCATCCAGTGGCTTTGTCAATACAACTCAATACAATACAATAGAATTTGTATTGATAAAGCCACTGGATGGCGAAACGTCTACAATGAAGATACCCAGATGTTGCACATGTGTGTTAATTTCATCTTGTCAGTATTATATACCATTCTTGCACATATATACACATAGTTGCCTCTTAAAGAACAAAAAGGCACAATACCGTGACTGGAACAATACACAAATAACCCGCACATAGGAGAGAAAAGTTTACGACGACGTTTTGATTCTGACCGAAACGTCGTCGTAAGCTTCTCTCTTCTATGTGCGGGTTATTTGTTTATTTATCTCTTGCTGTATATACCGATGGTTTTGAAAATCGACAAGTTGAAGATTGAGACACTTACGCAAGATATACGAGGACATTCGAGCACTCCAGGAAGATTTGAATAGACTGATACAGTGGTCGGAGAAGTGGCAGATGCAGTTTAATATAGACAAATGCAAAGGTCTAAATGTTGGACAGGACAATAACCATGCCACATATAAACTAAATAATGTAGATCTTAATATTACGGATTGCGAAAAAGATTTAGGAGTTCTGGTTAGCAGTAATCTGAAACCAAGACAACAGTGCATAAGTGTTCGCAATAAAGCTAATAGAATCCTTGGCTTCATATCTATACATCCTTGGTTAGGCCTCATTTAGATTATGCTGCACAGTTGTAGTCACCGTATTACAGAATGGATATAAATTCTCTGGAAAATGTACAAAGGAGGATGACAAAGTTGATCCCATGTATCAGAAACCTTCCCTATGAGGATAGACTAAGGGCTCTGAATCTGCACTCTCTAGAAAGACGTAGAATTAGGGGGTATATGATTGAGGTGTATAAATGGAAGACAGGAATAAATAAAGGGGATGTAAATGGTGTGCTGAAAATATCTAGCCTAGACAGGACTCGCAGCAATGGTTTTAAGTTGGAAAAATTCAGATTCAGGAAGGATATAGGAAAGTACTGGTTTGGTAATAGAGTTGTGGATGAGTGGAAGAAACTCCCGAGTACAGTTATAGAGGCCAGAACGTTGTGTAGCTTTAAAAATAGGTTGGATAAATACATGAGTGGATGTGGGTGGGTGTGAGTTGGACCTGATAGCTTGTGCTACCAGGTCGGTTGCCGTGTTCCTCCCTTAAGTCAATGTGACCTGACCTGACTAGGACCTGCCTCGCATGGGCCAGTAGGCCTGCTGCAGTGTTCCTTCGTTCTTATGTTCTTATATGGGAATCTTCATTAAGGAAACGTTTCGCCATACAGTGGCTGTATCAGTCTACTACAAAGCAGAAAGGTGTAAGAAGAGGAGGAGTTTGAGGTAATTAGTCCCTCAGCCTGGAATCGATGTGTTTGAGGAAATCAGTCCTCCTCTCCTTATCCCTGTCTGCTTTGTATTGGACTGATGAAGCCACTGTGTGGCGAAACGTTTCCTTAATAAAGATTCCCATATGTAATAAAGTTGGTAGAATTACCGACAATATGTAAAGTAAAAGGACACAAGTGCAACTAATATGACATTTATTGTGGCAACGTTTCGCTCTCCAGGAACTTTATCAAGCCATTAATGGCTTGATAAAGTTCCTGGAGAGCGAAACGTTGCCACAATAAATGTCATATTAGTTGCACTTATGTCCTTTTACTTTACATTCCCATATGTTGCGTAAGTGTCTCAATCTTCAGGTACAGGTCCTGGTCCGGGTCTTCTCCATGTGGTGACGCGGCAGGCTTACTCCTGCCGCGTCACCACATTCAACACACCCCATTCCTCAGAATACACTTGCTCTATCTCCTTCCCACTACAATAATATCGCAGATCTTCATCTTTCTTTCCAGAATACACTCGCCCCTTCCTTTTCCCCAGGAAAATAAAATTTCCACGCCCCTTCCTTTCAGAACACAGCTCACCATTTCCTTTTTCCCACAGAATACACTCACCACTTACTCTTCCCAGCAGAATGTACTCATCACTTTCCTCTCCAAGAATACACTCACCCCTTCTTAAAAGGATACTTTATAGACACTCGCCACTTCCTCTTTCCAGCAGAATAAATTCTCCATGCCCTCTTCCTCTCAGGATACACTCACCCGCAACATTTTCCCTATTGCAAGAGGCAGATACCGCATCCTCTCTGCGGGAATTGTAAATGCGTGAGCTTCATTGGCCAAATAAATCACATCAGCGATCCAGTGCACCAGCACGGCAGGAGGCGCTGTTTTCCCTTTGTTTTGGCAAACCTCGCCACGCGGCACTGTTGAAAGTGTAAACCTCACACCCATGGGATTTGTGGACGCTGGAGGTGGGTGGAAGGATGAGAGAGAGAGAGAGAGAGAGAGAGAGAGAGAGAGAGAGAGAGAGAGAGAGAGAGAGAGAGAGAGATGAGAATGGAGGGGGGGTTGTAGTTTGTGTGGGGCAAACATGTGGTGAGTGGAGTGGATGGGGGGAAAGTTGTTAGTGGGGGGAGAGGTGACGGATGGGTTGGGTAGGGAGAGAAATGAGAGGAATGGGGCTGTGGGGGATAATAACTAGTGACGGGAGGATGAACGGTAGGCCGGGAAGGAGACAAACATGGACGTGTGAGGTGGAGGGTCAAATAATTTTTTTTTATTCCCGACGAGTGAGCTGAATGCTTAGGGGCAAGAGGATCGGGGAAGGGAAAGATTTCCTTGCTTTCTGCCCTCGTCTCTCCTGTGGGAGGAGGAGGAGGGAGGGGGTCAGAAGAGAAAATGAATTGAGTTAGCTACTGTGCAAGGCTGGCAAATGTGAAAACAGTCTTCATGAATCTTCCGAAATAACAGACTAACAGACTCACATTGATCAAGCAAATCATAGAGCAGAGGTTCTCAACCCGGAGGGAATTCCCTCTGGGGGGAATTTTAGGGTGTTTCAGGAGAAATTGGGACCACTACTCAACAAAGTGTGTTCTGTAGATTATGTACAATCCGTAGAACTGCAGTTTGTTTTTACTTTAATCTGTGACATTCAATAAAGTTTATTGAATGTCACAGATTAAATGAAAAATAACAATAAATATTTCACTTTTCATCTGACTCGCTCTTGATTTTTATTCACAGAATTTAGAGCCCATCACGAGTGTCAAAAAAAAAGGTGCGATGATTCATATATTCAATATGATTTCACATCCATCATAAAGGTCACAATATGTTACTTGTAGCAAAGCTTTGTCAAATGTTTCTATGAAACCAACAAAGTTTAGGCAACATTTGCACAATGTTTATCCTCAACAAAAGCTTTGTTGAAGGTGATGTTAAACTATGCTTCGGTAACTCTGGCCTCTGTCACCCTACTCGGAAGATTGTTCCACGCATCCACAATTCTGTTTGAAAACCAGTACTTACTTATGTCCTTTCTAAACCTAAATTTATCCAACTTAAATCCGTTATTCCTGGTTCTTACCTAAGTGGATATCCTCTGTTGCTATTAAGTTTGTAAAACTCAGCTATAAAAGTAATCCAAGTCAACGCATATATGGAAAAATAAACACATAAACAGTATAATCCTTTATTGACAACGTTTCGCCCACTGGAGCCTACTGGCCCATGCGAGGCAGGTCCAAGTCACCTACCGGCTTATGCCACTGACCCAACCTAGTCAGGTCCAGGTCACATGCACTTAAGGAAGGAGCACGGCATCAGACCTACTAGCACAAGCTAGTCAGGTCGAACTCACACCCGCCTACACCCACTCATGTATTTATCTAACCTGTTTTTAAAACTACACAACGTTTTAGCTTCTATGACGGTACTCGGGAGTTTGTTCCACTCATCCACAACTCTATTACCAAACCAGTGGTTTCCTATATCCTTCCTGAATCTGAATTTTTTCAACTTGAAACCATTGCTGCGTATTCACTATCACAATATTCTTCGCTTTCATTACACAATATTCACTATCACAGTATTCTTCACTTTCATTACACAGTATTCTCTATCACAATATTCTTCACTAATATTACACATTGCAATATTCTTCACTATTATCACACGAGATTCTTTTTATCACAATATTCTTCACTATTATCACACAATATTCTTCACTATCATTACACAATATTCACTGTCACAATATTCTTCACTATTATCACACAACATTCTTCACTATCCTCACACAGTATTAATCACTATCGTCACAATATTTTCCTCATTATCATTACACAGTGTTCTTCAGTACCATTATGCTCTCACAGAAAAAAAATCTGACACTTTACTATATTAGTTAATTATCTTTGATATTAAATCGTAATTGTTAGTAATATTTGTTCAATTTTATTTAAAATTAAACTTGACTCTTGACTGTATTAGACGATTGTTTTTGATATTAAATCATAATATTAGTAATATTTGTTTAATTTTATCAGGTTTGTTAAAACGCTCTCTGGCCGGATGTTGAAGAGTTGAGGAAGGATGAAGTTGCGCTCAGGTCGTATCACCAGACGTGGGTATCGCCGCAGCGCCAGACTCTTAAAGAAATTTGATAGTATTAATGTATACCTGCAGCCACCTCCAAGACTGGTGAGCAGGTCACCATCCTTCAGCAGCAGGCCCTGGGTCTCCATGCAGCAGATGAATTTACTCTCCATCACCATCAACGGCATTGAGTGCAAGATGCATGTTGACACTGGCACCTCGAACCCCTTCATACAGCACAGGCTGGCCCAAATCCTAGGCCTCTTGGGGCACATTTCTGGCTACTCCAACATTGTTTTAAAACTGGGAGGAGAGAAGAAATATCGAGGTTGGTTTGGTAAAAGATATTATCGTGAAATTTGAGAATAGTTAATAAATCTATATCGACGACTTAGTGCTCCCACCCGAGTTTGATAATTACTTCCAGCGCAGAAGAGCCCGTTGTTTATTTGGACATTCAGACGCTAGGTCGCTATGGTGTAGTTCTGGATTTTTCACATGGCAAATCAGAGCTACTTTTCGAGAAAAGACAATGTAAGATGCGCAGGAACACGAAAAAACCGGTTGAATTTGCTTGTGCTCTTCATTTCCATTTCTTTCTATTACACTGATCCATCAGTCGATCTGATCGTAGACACGGGCTCCGATTATTTTTATATTTCTACGGCATGTTTGAAATAACATTTAGCCATGAGCGGCGGTTATGTGCCGCGTAGAGCGATCATCCACATGTCTGACCAAGACAACCTGCAAGCAAGCAAGATGTTATGAGAGACAACACCCCTTCCCACATTGTATTATGGGGCTGAAAGTTCTACAGCAGTGCCAAAGTATCGTAGACATCCCTTCAAAAAAAAAATGTATTTCAGTGTTAATCAGAAAATTTACAGTACTAATATGCACTGATTTTTTTACCACAGCTGAGTTTTTCAATAAAAAACAAAAGGAAAATTTATTTAATGGTATTTTTTTACAAGGAATGTTTATTTTTATGACTTAGCTGAATGAGAGTGCTGTACCGCAAGGTCATGTAGCGCCTGGGGAAGGGCATAACATTCAAGGTCAGTCAAAGGAAAGGACGGCTTCAATTCCTTGCATCAAGAGCCTCTCATGGAGGCACCTGGAAAGATGATGCATTATGTATGTTAACCTGCTTACACAATTGAAGGGAAAGTTGAGTACATTTATATTACCAAATGACAGTGAAGAACCGCACGTTGTTGTGTTAGGACTGAGGGAGGTGGTGATGATCGTTATTGACACACACACATTGATACAATACCGACAGGTTGATAAATAAGACACACAGGCAGTGGTTAGGCATCTGTAATTCGAAACGTTTCGCTTACACAGTAGGCTTCTTCAGTCGAGTACAGAAAGTAGGCAGGAGCAGTAGAGATGTGAAGACGATGTAATCGGTTATAGAATATGCTGCGCCAGTGTGGATGCCACACCTAATCAAACACAAACCGTTGTAGAAGGTCCAAGGTTAGCAATGGGACTAATCTTGGAACTGAAGGAAATAAACAACAGTGAAACGCCAAGGTAATGAACCTCATATCATTGGAAAAGAAGAGATTTAGAGAAGAAGCGGCCATGAATATTTAAATAATTTGAAATGCTGACAATGTAGCTAAGGGCAGACTATTTTACCGTTAGAGGGAACAGAACAAGGTGATATAAACGAAATATGAAACCTCGGACGAGTCACAGTGACCTAGGACATAATTACACATTATAAGGGTAGTTACAAAGTTAATAGAGCAGAAGTTTCGATCCTGGGATATAATTGTTCTGTAGTGGACTACTTCTCCAGTGACTTCATGGGTCATATACGTCGCTGTGTCCTTGGGAAGTGGTGGCCCCTGTAGACGAGCAGCAAGTTACACAGGGGTTCAGCAGGACGCGGGAGATTGAACCTCATGTTTCAGCAGGGATCGTCACTCTGAGACTGTCCTTTGTCCCATAACTACCTTCATCCAGGTGTTCCTGCTCCTCTGTGTGACATGTACCATACAGCTGTACAAGAATGGTATACACTACCGACAAGATGAATATTAGACACGTGCAACATCTGGGTATCTTTATTGTAAAGATACCTAGATGTTGCACATGTGTCTAATTACCATACTGCTGACTGTGGAGCACTTTTAAAAATGTTTACCTACAGCTTTGGCTTTTTTGCTTTTATAATTTTCTGGGTGCCTGTAGGGACCTCGGGGAATTGCTAGAAATCTTTTAACATTAATAATACAATGGGGATTTTATATGATACTTGGTTAGTTTAACTTGGTAGGATAGTATGTGTGTTGTATGCTTTGCTTCTCATATTTTTTTTTCTATTTTTTTTAACTTGGTGGTTGTTGTGCATTTTATATTTTATTTTAATTAGTAAAAGTGCTGAGTGATCTCACAGGTTAGGTTCCTTCCCATCATCCACAGTGCTGTGATTAACACTCACACACACCCTCTCTCTCTCTCTCTCTCTCTCTCTCTCTCTCTCTCTCTCTCTCTCTCTCTCTCTCTCTCTCTCTCTGTGTCAGGGTGATGTGTGTGTGGTGCGAGTGGATCAATCCACAAGCACATAAGCCATAAGAGGATAACAAAGAGTGGTGCGTGGGGAGGATGGAAGGCCGAGTTCCCCTCTCTGATAAACACAACACAGGATACCATTTTTATTGCACAAACTTGGGCACACCAGCAGTGTGCTGCTACTTGTGGCTGCCCTATACCAAAGCCATATAGGCGGCCGCTTAGTGCGCCAACTGGTGCGAGTGGCGATATAGCACATCCGGTTTACTTTTTCTCTCTCATACAGGCTCCACTGCATCCACTTAAGGGTAAATAAATGAAGTGGCTTATGTTTAAAGACAGTTTGTGTTCAACACGTTTTATTGCGGCAGAGATTATGCACCGGGAAGAGTGAAGTATGCTCTTGATCGGGGTAGAGTACGATTCATTGTCGCCATTTCAGCACCAGGCTGTTTCGGCGCCAGGATATTCAGCGCCAGGCCGTTTCAGTACGGTCCGTTCAGAAATGGAGTAGAGTACCTGTGTGCAGTTTTATGAAAGTAACCTAACCCTAACTCTAACTCTTTGTTTTAGACGATTTTTTTTTATTTTTTTTAGTTTCGAATTAAATAAACTAATCTCTTAAATATGTAATTCAACAAACCATTGTTCAATATAAATATTTCTTTTCCATATTTTATTGATTTGAGTCTTGAAACTATGATGGCGCTGAAACGACCTGGCTTTGAATAGCCTGGTGCTGAAACGGCCTGGCTTTGAATAGCCTGGTGCTGAAACGACCTGGCTTTGAATAGCCTGGTGCTGAAACGACCTGGCTTTGAATAGTGTGGCGCTGAAATGGCTGCCCTGAATTAGGCCATCCCGCCTCACGGAGGAAAGGAGGGTGAAGACCTTAGCATCTCTCCTAGAGCACCAAAATATGCCAGGATCGCCACTGGTTACTACGCTCTTCCATATGATAGTTCCACGTGAAGCAAAAACTAATTATACCATTTCTTTGTAATATTACAACACAACAGATAGGTTGCGCGCACACGGTGACCAATTCTTAAAGTAGTTACGCATGCTTAAAAAAAAAATTCGTTCCAGCAGAACTGAAATTACTATTACGTGAAAATTACCACCTCAGGATAGCCTATCCCACATACTTGGAAGTGGAAAATATCACAAATTCTCTCTCACATGCACACACACACACACACACACACACACACACACACACACACACACACACACACACACACACACACACACACACACACACACACACACACAACTATGTCAATAAATTAGAGAAAGTGCAAGAATTTGCGTTAAGACTAGGGCTAGAGCTAAAGGAGAGGTTAAAGGAACTCAACCCAAGGACAGTTGAGGAAAGAAGGACTAGGGGTGCAGTGTTAACGACGTACAAAATACTGAGAGGAATTGACAGGGTGGACAGGGACAGACTGTTAGGGAGACGAGAAACAGGGTCACAAGGGTACAGCTGGAGGTTAAAAACACATGAGCCACAGAGATGTTGGGAAGTATTTCTTTAGCATTGGTGAGTTCAGGAGGCAAATCGACCTGGAGAACGAAGCAGTAGAGGCAGGATCCCTACATAGCTTTAAGAGGAGGTGCGCTAAGGCTCTCGAAACCAGGGGTGAACATAGTAGCCCCCAGTGAAGAGGCGGGGCCAGGAGCTGAAAATCGACCCTTGCAACTACATATAAGTGAGTACACACGGTGCGTGGTGGACTGGAGGGGAGGTAGGTCGCTTCTGTGATAAAAAACAACACGTCACCGCGCCGGGTGGTGACGTACGTATGCATAGTTCTTGCTATAACTTTGTAAAATGTCACATAGATCAGGTGTACGAGCAGCAAGGTTTGTGGCAGGGCAGCAGGGTCCGTTCGGCTCTCTCAACTAGACTCTGGCGTATATGCAAATTAAAAGTATTTAGTAATATTTAGTAATATTTCAAGCTTACTTAGTCTCACTGAGTTGAACTATGTAGATGCGGATAATTAGATTCATCTGTTAATTATTCCAGGAGATGCTACCCTCCCATTTCCCAGCTTTCTGGTCTTAAACTAGAACGAAGTTGGATATTCAGCGTTAAGGAAAACACAAGAAAGAACCGTAAAAGTGGAGGTGTGTAGGATAATAGTTTTACGTGTTTACGAAACACACTGAAGACCAGCAATCACGCAAGAGTTTATAATGTTTAAGACTTCAGTTCATACTCCTACGAGTGAACGTTATTACGTCCCTGGATGGTTGTTCCACACCAGCCTACTACCAAATATTGTGTTATATTTGTGAGTTGGGCCTGCAGTGCTCCACTCTTATATTCTTAATTATTATTATTATTATTATTATTATTATTATTATTATTATTATTATTATGATATGTGTTCTCTTTTCTTCCCTGTTCTCTACATCACTCCCACACTCCCAGCATGCCGCTATACGCCAACATACCCCCTACACCGTCTACACTCATGGTATATCTCCTACATGCCCCACTTCCCCAACATACGACCCCCCATCCCATCAGAAGCTCAGTAGGACAACACTGCGTGGGTTGACAGACTGACACAGCGGCCGTCAGTCTCGCATTCAAATTAAAACCCGAGGTGGGTGAGTGGAGAACCTGGTGGGCGATGGGTGGGGGAGAGGTTGGTGGGTGAGGGATGGAGGATGGGTAAGTGGTCAGGGATGGAGTAGACTGATGGAAAGGGTAGAGGAAGCTGGTGGACAAGAACGGGGGATGGTACGTTGGGCTTGGATAGACCAGTGGGTTTCTGAAGTTCCAGATATCCAGATGTTAAATAAATTTTTCATAACTGGATGAGATTCGTGTTATTTTGACCACGCAAGGGAGAGCGCCTTGACTCTCGTCTTCCAGGCGGATGCCAGAGATGGCACTCACAGTGGCCACGAGAGAACGCCTTGGCTTGGATCTTCCAGGCGGATGCCAGAGGTGGTACTCACAGTGCCAGCGTGGCCACAGGAGAGCTCCTTGACTCGCATCTTCCAGGCGGACGCTGGCACTCAGCTCCAGTGAAATGGCTCCAAGTCGCTGAATGGAATCTGTAATTCCTGTCGGAGAAAACACAGTAATGCACAAGCTGTTTACTGGCGGGAAATACGCGTATGTCTAGCTTACTGCGTCCCATGTCCAGCTTCTTGGGTCCCATGACTAGCTTCCTGCATCCCATGTCAAGCTTCTTGTGTCCCATGTCCAGCTTCCTGGGTCCTGCGTGCCTTTAGTGTTCCCATTGCCATAGGTCCTACAACCTTCGTTCAGCACCCCTCTGGCAGGCGTTGAAATGAAATTGACTTTGTAGTTTTGGTGTGTTTGAAGTTGACGGTAGATCGGGTGAACGGTGATGTTGGGGGAAGGGTGAGCGAGAGAGATTTTTGGGAGGGGTGGACCTGGGAGGGAAGGGTTTGGGAGAGCAGGGTCTAGGAGGGAAGGACATGGGCTGGGAGGACATGTACTGGAAAAACCTAGGAGGCAAGGACATGAGAGAAGGGTATCTGGGAGGGGAGGACCGGAGAGGTGAATACTTGTCACTCGCTGCGCTGTGCTGCCGTTATTTGTTGTGCGAATCGGCAGCGTCCTCCTCCATTTTGGATATCTGTCTCTCCCAAACATCCCCATCCCGTATGCCTGTTCCTCCCTCTCTCTCTCTTCTCCCACACTCCGCTCCATCGCTCCACTCCCTCCCTACTCTCTCCCACCTCCCCCTCCCCATCTCCCTGTCTCTGCTGTAGTTCCTGACTGTTTCAGCATTACCCTGCAGGTGTAGTGCGCCAGGTGCTGGTGGGCACCTTAAGTACTGTGCTAATGAAACTTAAGGAAAAGCATTGTAGCAGGGATATTGTTTCATAGATAATTTTTTGTCCCAGAAGGATTTATCTTGGAATACGTACAGTAGTTTTGTATATAAAAAATACATTTTGAAGTTAAAAAATAGTCTGCGCAGTTTATTCTGGAATATTGTGACCTGTATATTCTATATCGAAATGCTTCTGATTGAGCCTTTTTAACCTTTAGTGGTGATCTGTTTATTTTATCTCAAACCCATTTGTCGTAGGGACAGTGAAGAATGTGTAATTCAGCAGTCATACTGCACGTCCTGCGTCTTTCAAAAGAATCGGTCATAAAATCATATCAGAGGCTTCAGTAACATATGTAATATATATAACTACTTGATGATGATATAGAAAAAGTTAGGCAGTCTGTAAGCATGTGATATGTGTATATTAACCTTGTCACTACACGCACGCTGCGCACTACACGCACGCTGCGTACTACACGCACGCTGCGTACTACACGCACGCCGCGCACTACACGCACGCTGCGCACTACACGCACGCTGCGTACTACACGCACGCTGCGCACTACACGCACGCTGCGTACTACACGCACGCTGCGCACTACACGCACGCTGCGTACTACACGCACGCTGCGCACTACACGCACGCTGCGCACTACACGCACGCTGTGTACTACACGCACGCTGCGTACTACACGCACGCCGCGCACTACACGCACGCTGCGCACTACACGCACGCTGCGTACTACACGCAAGCTGCGTACTACACGCACGCTGCGTACTACACGCACGCTGCGTACTACACGCACGCTGCGTACTACACGCACGCTGCGTACTACACGCACGCTGCGTACTACACGCACGCTGCGTACTATACGCACGCTGCGTACTACACGCACGCCGCGCACTACACGCACGCTGCGCACTACACGCACGCTGTGTACTACACGCACGCTGCGTACTACACGCACGCTGCGTACTACACGCACGCCGCGCACTACACGCACGCTGCGCACTACACGCACGCTGCGCACTACACGCACGCTGCGCACTACACGCACGCTGCGCACTACACGCACGCTGCGCACTACACGCACGCTGCGCACTACACGCACGCTGCGCACTACACGCACGCTGCGCACTCGTACCTAACATCATTGAAAGATCATTACAAATGTAAAAGTTCCCACGACATCGAGGTTATTTTAACCTGGTGTGTTCATATTAATTATTTTACCAAGTGTCTGTCTGGGGAGATAGTTTTAGCTTGTGGGGGAAGGGGTACGTGTTGAGAGGGTTTACCTGGAGTTGCTTCTGGTCTCAGACCAAGCCTCCTGGTTGCTGGACTGGTCGATCAAGCTGTTAGTGCCCGCTGCTCGCATTCCATCGTATGCCCCACAACTCTATTGATCAGGAACAGTTTTGAGGGATCTTTCGAGTTCCATTTCAAAAGACAGGGTTTTGTTGGTGATCCCCCTTATGTTTGAAGAATCGTCGTCCCTTAACAGTTATTGAGTTTTTTTCTCAGTATTCATCGCTCCCCTGATTTTCGTTGGATGTATTCTGCACCGTCTGCCAAGCCTCTTGTGTTCATAAGTAGTAATTTCAGTGTGCAGGTTTGGTACCAATCCAGGTGTATAGTAAGATGTATCTTTCTCGCCTACGTTCTAAGAAATACAGTTCCCAGTAATTTAGGTGCTTGCCTTAGTTTATATGAGCTGTTAAGGTTCTGTGTGCATTTTTCAGTTCAGCAATTTCGCCTGTACCATGATCGGAACAATACACAAATAACCTGCTCCCTTCCCTTCGCGCTTTTGTGTGACCAGTTAAGGGCCCAAGTCGGACCGACCGAAACGTCGTCATACGTTTCATTCTTCTGTGTGCGGGTTATTTGTGTAATTTTGCTTGCCCTGAAGGGTTCCGTAAATATACAGCAATACTCCAGCCTAGAGAGAACGAGTGACTTGAAGAGTGTTATCATTGGCTTGGCATTCCTTGCTTTGAAAGTTCTAATTGTTCAACCTATCATTTTTCTTGCAGTTGCTCGATTATAACATTGTTATGCTCCTTGAATGTGATATATTATCACTCCCAGGTCTCTCACACTTGACTTACGTTCTTTTGAGTGGTTTAAGTTTGTCTTCTACTCTGATCTTATTTTATTTTCTCTGAGCGGAAGCCTTTATTGCATAGCGCTGTATGGCGTTATGGTGCCAGTCTTCTCTAAATTTTATTTACAGAACCAGAAAGGAGATGAATAAGGTACGTGCAACACTGATAATTTTATTAAGAGACGTTTCGCCAACCAGTGGCTTTATTATTCCAGTACAGAAAACAACACTGGAGACGGTGGAAGACATGAAGTGGTTTAACGTAATCAGTCCCCCTGTCTTGATGAATCGGTTGGAGATTGTTGACGTAAAGTTGTAGTTTAAGATGATCAGTCCCTCAGCCTTGACAGAAGGTGTTCAGACCATCGGTTTTGATGATGTTTCCACAGTAAAGATAACCAAGTCTTGCGCATGTCTTATTCATATGTCTTCTTTATCTCTGTCTTATCTCGACTTAATGCTCTTTTTTTGTGCAGCCAACAATTATTACATTTTCTTTTATCATTATATTTGGGTATCTTTATTGCTGAAACGTTTCACCTACACAGTAGGCTTCTTCAGTCAAGTACAGAGGCAGCAGGTATAGTAGTGAAATAAAGATGCAATCAGTCCATCAACTTCGGAGAAAAAGCGTTTGAGGTGGTCAGTCCCTCAGCCTGGAGAAGAGCTCAACTGTTTCTTGACAAGATCGATGGACTAAACACATCGACTCTAGGCTGAGGGACTGATGACCTCAAACGCCTCATCTTTCACCTTTTTCTGCATTGCACTGAAGAAGCCACTGTGTGACGAAACCTTTCCATAATAAAGATACCCAAATGTTGCACAAGTGTCTCATTTAGCAATTTTTTGTCGGTTTTGTAAACTATTCACATCATCGTACTCTCCTTCCCCCTGGTACCACAATCTTTTCAACCAAGCAAATTTGCTGACAGTTATTTCTTTAGCCTGTGTATTTAGCGTATCTATTTAGACTGTCTATTTTCTTTTCCCCCTATTTTTTTTATCCAAAAAGAAATTTCTCTCGTATAACTATGCTTACACAAGCTGGAATAATTGATTTTTGTCCTTTTATCTCTCATAGTCTCGTCCGTTTTGTTGGAAGGGTGTGTAATGTGTGCTACGGATATTTTGTTTGCAGGTGTAGTCTGCTTCTGACCTCGCCTCTTCAGTAACCACGACAGATAATACTGGTTTCTGGCCATTAGGACCTTATCACACTTAAAGCTGTGGTTTGACGTTGCCTTTTCATCTGACTTTGTTATTATAAGACAAGTGTGCAACAATTAGGTATCTATTCCGAAACATTTCGCCTACACAGTAGGCTTCTTCAATCGAGTACAGAGGAGGCAGCAGAAGCAGAAGATATGTAAAGACGATGTAATCGGTCCATCACCCTTGAAGACTTAGTTTTGAGGTGGTCAGTCCC
The DNA here is from genome assembly GCF_038502225.1 of Cherax quadricarinatus. NCBI lineage: Eukaryota > Metazoa > Arthropoda > Malacostraca > Decapoda > Parastacidae > Cherax > Cherax quadricarinatus. The sequence goes on along the minus strand of NC_091324.1, from coordinate 16,304,736 downwards.
TCAGCCTGGAGAAGAGTTTTGCTCCGTAGTCTGGAACAGTTGTTTCAGACTATGGAACACCATTATCATATTCACTTTGTTATTATGAGGAGAAGCCCTAAAATATAGTTTCCACGAGGGCGTGTGACATGACCCCTTACTCCAGTACCGTAAGATTTCAACTCTGTACACACTCACGACCCCTCCAGACCCCTCGAGTACACGTTAATGACAGGTGTGACCCCCAGAGTGATCCCTGGTAGTGTGTGTGAACGGCCCCGAGGAACGTGGTGAGCCAGCACTTTCCCCCCACACACTGTGTTGTTATTACATTCAACACAGGGTAACGCGCAACACGGGGTCACACTACGCCAGTGAGGCGTAGTGTTTGTTAGGTAGAATTAGAAAAAAGATGGGTACACCCGCGGTGCGTGGGTGCTCTGTATGATAGTTTTGGAAAACAATAGAACAAATGCAGTAAAATGGGATTCTTTATTGACCTGATTAAGCTCACTGTGTGGGCAAAACGTCGTCAATAAAGGATTGCATTATACTTCATTTTTGTCTATTTTTCCGTCGTCTTGGTATTTTATACCATATATCTCCATATGGTAGGTTTATTACAGGAATAAAGTCTAGGTATCTTACCTCGCCTTCTTCCAACATAGTGGGGGCTGCACACTCCAGGTCCTCTTCCAATGGAGCTCCTGGAAATCCGTGAAGGGTTTTTGATCCAAGGAATTAATTACTCCCCCTGCCTTGAATCTATCCTGATTACTTCATTCCCCATAGTCTGGAACATTGTTCCAGACTATGGAGCTGAAATCTTCTCCAGACTGAGGGACTGATGACCTCAAAACTACGTCATCAAGGGTAATGGACTGATTATATCATCTTTCCATCTCGGCTGCTTCTGATGTCTCCTCTGTATTCGACTGAGGGACTGATTACCTCAAACTCCTCCTTTGTTTCCACCGTTCTTTATATTGGACTGACGAAGTCACTGTGTGGCGAAACGTTTCCTCAATAAAGATTCCAAAATGTTGCACAAGTGTCTCATTCTTCAACTTGTCGGTTTTCTTAACTGTCTGTTTTCTGTCTAGGTGAAATGTTTCGGAACGAAGATACGAGAGTCTGGCAGGTGCGCCTTACTTAAAATACCCCTCGAGGGAGGTTCATTGACGCTGGTGAGGGGCTCTTGACCTAAGGAACTGGATCTGTGCTCCAGTTCCTTGAATTGACCCTGAATGCTTTAGAATCCCTATGGGTTTAGCGCTGCAATAATAATAATAATAATAATTCCACGGTACTAAAAGTATTGTCCTTCGATTCCTCTTAGATTTCATGTTGTCACGTCGCCGTCTTTCTTCACTTATTTTTTTTTTCATCTAATTTATATATTTTTTTAACTGGGAGAAAATTTTTTTTAACAATTTCTTTTCTTTTATTTTTTTTTAATTTTTTATCAACGTTATTTCTGTGCGGACGCTCGACTTCCGCCGCTGCTTCCAATTTTGTTCCAACGTACGTGTTGAGTTTTTTTTTTATTTCACCATCCGTGTGCGTACGTGTGCTTGCAATTATATCACGAGCGTTCATGTGTGTGTGTGTGTGTGTGTGTGTGTATGTGTGTGTGTGTGTGTGTGTGTGTGTGTGTGTGTGTGTGTGTGTGTGTGTGTGTGTGTGTGTGTGTGTGTGGACGTGAGAGTATTTGTGTCTGTACGCACCTAATTGTGGTTGCAGGGGTCGATTCATAGCTCTTGGCGTGTGTGCTTGCGTGCGCGCGCTCACACACACACACACGCGCGCGTGTATGGTTCCTTCCAGGAAATGTGTTGTTGTTACACAAGGTATGACTTCGGCTGTTTCTAGCGCCCCTGGGAGTAGCACTGTGCTGCTGCGTACTACAGTTATTACTTACAGCGACGTACGACGTTATCCCTTGATGTACTACAGTGCACGACGTTGTATCGCGTTGTACTCTCGTATGTTTTTTTACTATTATTAACAGTTGACGTCAGGTTATTCGCTACATCATAGCGTTGGAAGGTAAAAAATAAAATACAAATTAATTCCAACTGTAGTCTGATCCGTGGGTCATCGCCCCCCGCTGCTTGGTCCCAGACCCGGCTTCCTGTTTGATGGCCTGATCAGTGAGACTGTTGGTACTAGCCGCATAAGAAACCAGCTGATCGGGAACCAACTAAAGGAACTTTACATGTTGCCTCTTGTGTATGAAGGGAGAGTGTTGAAGAGTCTTGGGTCCTTGACACTTATTGCGCCGTCACACAGGTGGGCTGGTTCTTTATCCTCTCCTACTTCTTTGTCCTCCTTTATCTTCTTTCCTCTTTTCCACAGTAAAGATTCCCAAATGTTGCACAAGTGTCTCATTTATCACCTTGTCGGTTTTAAACCCTTTACAGAAGGTTTCTTGAAGCTGGTTAGAGGGTTTCCCGTGCAAGTAATTGAAGCTAAACTCCCTCTTGCTCGGATCAGACCCGATTACCTGCCATTCTCTAGAAGCTGTGTGACCTTTACGGGAGTAGTACTTTCCCCATGAGTATAATAATTCCTTCCTCTTCCCGTTTTCCCAGGCGAGATTCAAGTCATGAGAGGAAACATCAGGCATCGTCTGCTTCATGGTGTTGACACTGATGGTAACGTAATCAAAACACCAGAGGAATCCGGATATGAATCCGACTCTGGTAAACAATGCATTCGAGTCCCTGGCCAGAAGGAATGACGTCGCCCATGGGGAAATTATACACTTTCCTCTATTCAGGTGTATGCATTTGCCTTGGAAGGCAGGATGAATAACGTGGGTCGTGGAAGATGTTGTGTAGGTGCCTCGCCGGCCTTCACTATCCCCCACAATGAGACTCGGAAATAACTTAGCTGCCAAATTTAAGTTTTTCGCTTGGTTTCTAATTAAGTTTTTTGTTTGAGTTAATTTAACTCTCAGAAATTTGACCGCAAGTTTGGAGAGCTACGCATTTTTTTTTTCAAATTCATGGTCTTAGAGGCGATGAAAAGTACGTAATGTTCGTATGATGACCTTGTGAACTTACGGTCAGTTTGTTACAGTATGTTGAAGACTGTACAGTATGTTGTTGATTGTACTTATTGCCTTCATTGTTATCACCACCAACTCTGACATCATTACCTTAAATATCACTTCCACTGCAACCCACTGTCACCACCACTGCTTACACTGCCACCCACTGTCACCACCACTGCTTACACTGCCACCCACTGTCACCACCACTGTTTACACTGCCACCCACTGTAACGCCATCATCTTCCACCACCATCCTCGCTACTTATCACCAGCACCGCTACCACAAAGACGAGGTTGAGTAACAAAGTGTGTATGCTACAAGTCAGTGTGTTTGTCACCTGAGGCACAATGACAGGCTTGTAAGGTGTCCTGTAAGTTCGGCACACAGTGTTGATGCCTTGTTTTGTCTTGTGTTAATGTTTTGTCATTACTTCAAGTGTGTTGTCTGTGTGCGCGCGCTTATTGATGACTAATGGTTGTACAAATTGATGCCTTGCCACGAATGCTGTAATTGATGTAATCTGTAAATGATGTCTTCTGTGAATGTTGTAAATGTCTACTGTGGGTGTTCTAATCGATGTCTTGCAGTAAGTGCTGTGATTGGTGTCTTGTTTTGAGTACTATCATTGATGTCTTCTTGTGAGTGCAGTTACTGATGTCTTCCTGTGAATGAGAAAGAAAAACAGTAAAGTTGCCAGGACCTTGCCCTGAAGCATTTTTTTTTTCCTTTAAGACTGAAATTTGTTTTATTCTCTTGATGCTGGTGAAGGGTTCTTGATCTAACTAATTGGATCGAACCTGATTACCTCTCATTTCCCAAGAGCTCGAAGGGTTCACGAAAGAGTCTAATCGATCTCAGAATCCATATCGAGCTGAGAAAAGTGGTGAATGCGGATGATAAAAACCCCGAGATATGGGTTAGCGGGACTTAGAATCCCAAACTGGTCAGGAAACCCTAAGTTTGGTGGACGCTACGATCCTAAAGTTGGCCAAGAAACCCAAAATTAGGTTGGGTTTCAAACGCAAAGATATTTTTTTAGATTTTGCTACCGAAGTGGCTAGTTTATTGTGCACCCCATATCCATCCTGTGGACGGTAGCGCAGGAGAAAGAAAGGGGAAGAAAGTGTTGATAAGGAAACCCTAATTGTCATTGAACCTAGAATTCAGTATTTGCCAGGAAACCCAAAATTTTGTGGGGATAGAACCCGAATAGAATGCACGGGGCAGCCGAGTGTGTTGAATAAAGGAACCATGTAAGACGCGTGGGGCGGACATGTATGTTGACTACAGGAACCACAAAGGACGTGCTGGGTAGCCCTGTGTGTTTACCCACTGCCTCACCTTCACCACTTTGGTGAAGTAGGTAAGTCGTGGACAGGTGACGAGCAGAACTGCTGCTGTTGCTGCTTACTGTTGTGCCGCGTTGAGTGACAGGTGTCAGCGTGCGTTCTGTCCACACCCACCCAGACCTACTAACACCAACCCAGGCTGAAGCAGCTCTCAACCAGACAGCTACTGCTATCACTACCACCACAATAACGCTCCTCTTCCACCACTGAATGAGCTTTCTGCCACTTAGCTCAACAGTATAGCTATAGTTTTTTCTGAATTTATTTAGCATATGTGTGCTATAGAGTGTTTTCTAGCAGTTTATCACTAACCTTGATGGAGGACCAGCATAATATTTCTTTAGCTGCTATACGCATCATCCTCATTCTTGGTATATTTCTTAATTATTATTATTATTATTATTATTATTATTATTAGTAGTAGTAGTAGTAGTAGTAGTAGTAGTAGTAGTAGTAGTATATATTCACAGGGAAGCACTAAATATGTAAGGGTCATATAGCGTCTGGGGACTGGGAGGTAACTAGATTAAATCCAAAGATAAGAAGAGTAGCTCCAATTCCTTGGATTAAGAGCCAAGGAATGTTTCACAGTAGTTATTGGAACTGTGCATTTGGTGGTGGTGAGTGTCCCTGCGTGAGAGCAGACAGTATGGAGCACCAGCCTACCCTCGCTCCATACACAAACCCATCCACATTTTATGTTGTGTGTGTGTACTCACCTGTTTGTGGTTGCAGGGGTCGAGACTCAGCTCCTGGCCCCGCCTCTTCACTGGTCGCTGCTAGGTCCTCTCTCTCCCTGCTCCATGAGCTTTATCATACCTCATCTTAAAACTATGTATGGTTCCTGCCTCCACTACATAACTTGCCAGACTATTCCACTTCCTGACAACTCTATGACTGAAGAAATACTTCCTAACTTCCTTTTGATTCATTTGAGTCTTCAACTTCCAATTGTGACCCCTTGTTTCTGTGTCCCATTTCTGGAACATCCTGTCTCTGTCCACATTATCTATTCCTCGCAGTATTTTGTATGTCGTTATCGTGTCTCCCCTAACCCTCTGGCCTTCCAGGTTCGTCAGGCCGATTTCCATTAACCTTTCTTCATAGTACATTCCCCATAGCTCTGGAACTAGCCTTGTTCCAAACCTCTTGCACTTTCTCTAATTTCTTTGTGCTTGACCAGGTGCGGGTTCCAAATTGTTGCTGCATACTCCAGTATGGGCCTGATGTACACGGTGTACACAGTCTTGAACGATTCCTTACTGAGCTATCGGAACGCTATTCTCAGGTTTGCCAGGCGCCCATATGCTGCAGCAGTTATCTGGTTGATGTGTGCTTCCAGAGATGTGCTCGGCATTATACTCACCCCAAGATCTTTTCCCTTGAGTGAGATTTGCAGTCTTTGGCCACCTAGTCTATACTCTGTCTGCGGTCTTCTTTGATCTTCCCCGATCTTCATGACTTGGCATTTTGCGGGGTTAAATTCTAGGAGCAAGTTGCTGGACCACGAGTCCAGCCTGTACAGGTCTCTTTGTAGTTTTACCTGATCCTCATCTGATTTAATTCTCCTCATTAACTTCACATCATCTGCGAACAAGGACACTTCTGAGTCTGTCCCTTCCATCATGTCATTCATATATACCAAAAATAGCACTGGTCCTAGGACTGACCCCTATGGGACTCTGCTTGTCACAGACGCCCACTGTGATACTTCTTCACGTACCATAACCCTTTGTTGCCTCCCTGTCAGGTATCCTCTGATCCATTACAGTGCCCTTCCTGTTATGTGTGCCTGATCCTCTAGCTTTTGCACTAATCTCTTTTGAGGAACTGTGTCGAAGGCCTTCTTGCAGTCCAAGAAAATGCAATCAACCCACCACTCTCTCTTGTGTCTTCTGTTACCTTATCATAAAACTCCAGTAGGTTTGTGACACAGGATTTGCCTTCCATGAATCCGTGCTGGTTGTCGCGTATAATCTTGTTCCGTTCCAGGTGCTCTACCACTCTCCTCCTAATAATCTTCTTCATGACTTTGCATACTATACACGTCCGTGACACTGGTCTATAGTTTAGTGCCTCGGTGCGTGCGTGTGTGTGTACTCACCTATTTGTGGTTGCAGGGGTCGATTTATAGCTCCTGGCCCCGCCTCTTTGCTGATTGCTACTAGTAAGGTCCTCTCTCTCCCTGCCCCATGAGCTTTATCATACCTCGCCTTAAAACTATGTATGGTTCCCGCCTCCACTACGTCACTTTCTAGGCTATTCCACGGTCTGACTACTCTATGATTGAAGAAATACTTTCTAACATCCCTTTGATTCATCTGAGTCTTCAACTTCCAATTGTGACCTCTTGTGTCTGTGTCCCTTCTCTGGAACATCCCATCTTTGTCCACCTTGTCTCTTCTGCACAGTATTTTATATGTCGTTATCATGTCTCCCCTGACCCTCCTGTCTTCCAGTGTTGTCAGGCCGATTTCCCTCAACCTTTCTTCGTAGGACAATCCCCGTAGCTCTGGGACTAGCCTTGTTGTAAACCTTTGCACTTTCTCTAATTTCTTGACGTGCTTGACTAGGTGTGGATTCCAAACTGGTGCTGCATACTCCAGTATGGGCCTGACGTAAATGGTATACAGAGTCTTGAACGAATCCTTACTGAGGTATCGGAACGCTATCCGTAGGTTTGCCAGGCGCCAGTATGCTGCAGCAGTTATCTGATTGATGTGCGCCTCAGGAGATATGCTCGGTGTTATACTCACCCCCAGATCTTTTTCCTTGAGTGAGGTTTGCAGTCTTTGGCCATCTAAACTATATTGTGTCTGCGGTCTTCTTTGCCCTTCCCCAATCTTCATGACTTTGCATTTGGCAGTGTTAAACTCAAGGAGCTAGTTGCTGGACCAGGCTTGTAGCCTGTCCAGGTCTCTTTGTAGTCCTGCCTGATCCTCATCCGATTTGATTCTTCTCATTAACTTCACATCATCTGCAAACAAGGACACTTCTTAGTCTATCCCTTCCGTTAAGTCGTTCACATATACCAAGAATAGCACAGGTCCTAGGACTGACCCCTGTGGAACCCCGCTTGTCACAAGCGCCCACTCTGACACCTCGTCACGTACCATGACTCGTTGTTGCCTCACTGTCAAGTATTCTCTGATCCATTGCAGTGCCTTTCCTGTTATGTGTGCCTGATCCTCTAGCTTTTGCAGTACCCTCTTGTGAGGAACTGTGTCGAAGGCCTTCTTGCAGTCCAAAAAAATGCAGTCGATCCACCCCTCTCTCTCTTGTCTTACTTCTGTCACCTTGTCATAAAACTCTAGTAGGTTTGTGACACAGGATTTTCCTTCCCTGAAACCGTGCTGGTTGTCAGTTATACACTTGTTTCTTTCCAGGTGCTCCACCACTCTCCTCCTGATGATCTTCTTCATGACCTTGCATACTATACACGTTAGTGATACAGGTCTGTAGTTTAGTGCCTCATGTCTGTTTCCCTTTTTAAAAATTGGGACTACATTTGCCATCTTCCATACCTCAGGGAGTTGCCCAGTTTCAAATGATGTGTTGAAGATCTTTGTTAATGGCACACACAATATCTCTGCTCCCTCTTTAAGGACCCACGGAGAGATGTCTGGTCCCACCGCCTTTGAGGTGTCAAGTTCACATAGCAGCTTCTTCACTTCCTCCTTGGTTATATGTACCTCATCCAGCACTTGCTGGTGTACCCCCCTGTTCTGATTTCCTGTGTGTGTGTGTACTCACCTATTTGTGGTTGCAGGGGTCGAGTCTTAGCTCCTGGCCCCGCCTCTTCACCGGTTGCTACTGGGCCCTCTCTCTCCCCGCTCCATGAGCTTTATCAAACCTCGTCTTAAAACTGTGTATGGTTCCTGCCTCCACTACGTCATTTTCTAGGCTATTCCACTGTCTTACAACTCTATGACTGAAGAAATACTTCCTAATATCTCTCTGACTCATTTGTGTCTTCAACTTCCAATTGTGGCCTCTTGTTTCTGTGTCCCCTCCCTGGAACATCCTGTCTTTGTCCACCTTGTCTATTCCACGCAGTATTTTATATGTCGTTATCATGTCTCCCCTGACCCTCCTGTCCTCCAGTGTCGTCAGGCCGATTTCCCTTAATCTTTCTTCATAGGACATTCCCCTTAGCTCTGGAACTAACCTTGTCGCAAACCTTTGTACTTTCTCTAGTTTCTTGACGTGCTTTATCAAGTGCGGGTTCCAAACAGGTGCTGCATACTCCAGTATGGGCCTGACATACACGGTGTACAGTGTCTTGAACGATTCCTTACTAAGGTATCGGAATGCTGTTCTCAGGTTTGCCAGGCGCCCATATGCTGCAGCAGTTATCTGGTTGATGTGTGCTTCCGGAGACATGCTCGGTGTTATACTCACCCCAAGATCTTTCTCCTTGAGTGAGGTTTGCAGTCTTTGGCCACCTAGCCTATACTCGGTCTGTGGTCTTCTGTGCCCTTCCCCTATCTTCATGACTTTGCATTTGGCAGGATTAAATTCGAGAAGCCATTTGCTGGACCATGTGTCCAGTCTGTCCAGGTCTCTTTGAAGTCCTGCCTGGTCCTCATCAGATTTAATTCTCCTCATTAACTTCACATCATCTGCAAACAGGGACACTTCTGAGTCTAACCTTCCATCATGTCGTTCACATATACCAAAAATAGCACTGGTCCTAGGACCGACCCCTGTGGGACCCCGCTCGTCACAGGTGCCCACTGTGATACATCATTACGTACCATGACTCGTGTGTGTGTGTATGTGTGTAACACCTGTACCTGTTTAAAAATAACTAAATTAAGGGCTTGCATATAATTACCTTATATTTGTTTTTCCATTGTTTGAAATACGACCCAGAGAAATGTTTACGCAACTATAATTTTTTTTTCAACAAACATTAGCTCTCAAAGCCGGTATTTGTTATTATTTAAAATATGACCGTAACTGTAATATGACGCAAATATAACGAGCTTTTGTTCACACTGTGTAGCTCTCACAGAACAGTGTAGGTACACACTGCGTGGGTAACTACCATGTACGTAACTGAGTACTTGCGCACAGTGCATGTGTATCTACCATGTACATAAATAACCCGAACATAGGAGAGAGAGGGAGGAGCTTACGACGACGTTTCGTTCGGTCTTATGTGCGGGTTATTTGTGTATTGTTCCAGTCACGGTATAGTGCCTTTTTGTTATTTAACCACCATGTAAGTTAGTACTTGTGAACACTGCGCAAGTACTCACTTACGGTGTACAAAAATGTTCATGTTCCCTCTTTCCTGTCTTACCATTTTTACCTCTCATCTTATCGTCTTTCCTGCCTCAACTTGCTAACCCACACCTCTCCCTAACCTTTCATCGTCCCTCGTCTTACAACCCATTCTCTATCACCCATTCCTCTCTTTCATCTTATCTCTCCCGCCTCTTTTACCTCGTTGTGTTGTGTTAGACAAGATATAAAATTAGAAGCGTCAGCCACTGAATCTGTTTGGTTACAGCTTCTCGAGGGCCGTAAAAAACTAATTTTGGGTGTGATTTACAGGGCCCCAAATCTTGATAGGGAGTGCGGTAAACTTCTATGGGATGAAATTCGTAAGGCCTCTACATACGAAAATGTTGTGATAATGTGAGATTTCAACTATAGACAGATTGACTGGAGCAATTTGACAGGAAATTTAGAATCAAGTGACTTTCTTGATACGATTCAGGATTGTTTTCTAAAGCAGTTTGTGACAGAGCCAACTAGAGGAAATAACCTGCTTGACTTGGTTCTTGCCAGCAGGGAAAAGCTAATTAATAATCTTGAGGTTAATGATGAGCTCGGGGAAAGTGATCACAAATCACTCAGTTTTGTAATAAAGTTGGTAGAATTACCGACAATATGTAAAGTAAAAGGACACAAGTGCAACTAATGTGACATTTATTGTGGCAACGTTTCGCTCTCCAGGAGCTTTATCAAGCCATGAGAGAGCGAAACGTTGCCACAATAAATGTCACATTAGTTGCACTTGTGTCCTTTTACTTTACACTCAGTTTTAATATATCATGGAATTCCCCTAATAATGGCAATCAAGTCTCCGTCCCTGACTTTCGCTTGGCTGATTTCATAGGACTGAAAAATTACTTGGGTGGGCTGAACTGGAATGACCTGACTATGGGTCAGGTAGGTGGTGGTGATTGCCGATATGACGTTTTCCAGGGCATAGTTCTAGCTGATCAGACAACTTATGTTCCAAATAAGGAAATCAGATAAAGCAAAAATGATCCTAAATGGATGAACAATATATTAAAACATCTCATTGGTCAAAAGAGAGGCATATAAAGGCAAATCAAAAGAGGAGAGGGGCAATTAAGAAATCAATATATTCAGTTAAAGAGAGAAATAAAAAAGGGAATAAGAAAAGCAAAAAGAGATTATGAGGTTAAAGTTGCAAGAGAATCGAAGACTAACCCAAAAGGATTCTTTCAGGTATACAGAAGTAAGATCAGGGACAAGATAGGCCCACTCAAAAGTTCCTCGGGTCAGCTCACAGACAGTGGTAAGGAAATGTGTAGAATTTTTAACACATACTTCCTCTCAGTTTTTACTCAGGAAGATACTAGCGATATTCCAGAAATAATAAATTATGTAGAACAGGATGATAATAAACTATGCACGATTAGGGTCACAAGTAACATGGTCCTTAGGCAAATTGATAAATTAAAACCTAACAAATCCCCAGGCCCTGATGAACTGTATGCAAGGGTTCTAAAGGAATGTAAAGAGGAGCTTAGCAAACCTCTGGCTAATCTTTTCAATATATCACTACAGACTGGCATGGTGCCAGATAAGTGGAAAATGGCAAATGTGACACCTATTTTTGAAGCAGGTGACAGGTCCTTAGCTTCGAACTATAGACCGATAAGCCTAACCTCCATAGCGGGAAAATTTATGGAATCAATAATTGCCGAGGCAGTTCGCAGCCACCTTGAAAAGCACAAATTAATCAACGACTCTCAGCATGGTTTTACAAAGGGGCGTTCCTGCCTTAAGAATTTATTAACTTTTTTCACTAAGGTATTTGAGGAGGTAGATCATGGTAATGAATATGATATTGTGTATATGGACTTCAGTAAGGGTTTTGACAGGGTCCCACATCAGAGACTATTGAGGAAAATTAAGGCACATGGAATAGGAGGAGAACTTTTTCCTGGATAGAGGCATGGTTGACAAATAGGCAGCAGAGAGTTTGCATAAATGGGAAGAAATCAGAGTAGGGAACCGTCACGAGCGGTGTTCCACAGGGGTCAGTGTTGAGCCCCCTGTTGTTCACAATCTACATAAACGACATTGATGAGGGCATAAAGTGCGACATAAGAAAGTTTGCCGATGACACCAAAATAGGCCGTCGAATTCATTCTGACGAGGACATTAGAGCACTCCAGGAAGATTTGAATAGACTGATGCAGTGGTCGGAGAAGTGGCAGATGCAGTTTAATATAGACAAATGCAAAGTTCTAAATGTTGGACAGGAAAATAACCCTGCCACATATAAACTAAATAATGTCGATCTTAATATTACGAATTACGAAAAAGGTTTAGGAGTCCTGGTTAGCAGTAATCTGAAACGAAGACAACAGTGCATAAGGGTTCGCAATAAAGCTAACAGAATCCGTGGCTTCATATCAAGAAGCATAAATAATAGGAGTCCTCAGGTTGTTCTTCAACTCTATATATCCTTGGTTAGACCTCATTTAGATTATGCTGCACAGTTTTGGTCACCGTATTATAGAATGGATATAAATGCTCTGGAAAACATACGAAGGAGGATGACAAAGTTGATCCCATGTATCAGAAATCTTCCCTATGAGGATAGACTGAGGTCCCTGAATCTGCACTCTCTAGAAAGGCGTAGAATTAGGGGGGATATGATTGAGGTGTATAAATGGAAGACAGGAATAAATAAAGGGGATGTAAATAACGTGCTGAAAATATCTAGCCTAGACAGGACTCGTAGCAATGGTTTTAAGTTGGAAAAATTCAGATTCAGGAAGGATATAGGAAAGCAATGGTTTGGTAATAGAGTTGTGGTTGAGTGGAACAAACTCCCAAGTACAGTTATTGAGGCTAAAACGTTGTGTAGTTTTAAAAATAGGTTAGATAAATACATGAGTGGGTGTGGGTTGGACCTGATTATCTTGTGCTACTAGGTCAGTTGTTGTGTTCCTTCCTTAAGTGAATGTGACCTGCCCTGACTAGGTTGGGGCATTGGCTTAAGCCTTTAGGAGACTTGGACCTGCCTCGCATGGGCCAGTAGGCCTGCTGCAGTGTTCCTTCTTTCTTATGTTCTTATGTCTCTCCTTCATTTGTTGTTAGGTAAGACACATATGCAACAGTTAGGTATCTTTATTATGAAACGTTTCGCCTACACAGGCTTCTTCAGTCAAGTACAGAAAAGTTGATAGAAGCAGAAGATACTTGAAGACGATGTAATCAGTGCATCACCCTTAAAGTTTTGAGGTGGTCAGTCCCTCAGTCTGGAGAAGAGCATTGTTCCATAGTATGAAACAATATGGAGAAGAAGTGACAGGATGGAGCTTTTATAGCGCCAAGAGGTGAGACGTAGGCCACTAGGAGAGGTAAGAACTCAGATGTTGAAAGGTCAGGTCCCTCTCAAATCCAGCCCCTCTCACTAGTGGAAGTTGTCGAAGTTGATTGCAGGTCTGTACCAAGATACCCTTGTGTTGCAGTGTCTGACAGATTGAACATTAAAATGGTATAAAATACCGACAGGTTGTTAGGTAAGACACATATGCAACAGTTAGGTATCTTTATTATGTGTTGGCGAAACGTTTCATAATAAAGATACCTAACTGTTGCATATGTGTCTTACCTAGCAACCTGTCGGTATTTTATACCATTTTAATGTTCTCTCCTTCATTTCTTGCCTCTCACCTCCTTACTTATCTCTATACCATTCATTTTCTTTTATAGGGAACAGGATGAAGTTGGAGGCAGTTGTTGACCAGAACTTTCATTGGTTACTTGTCTTTTTTTCTTCAGTGTGTTATAAGGTACGAGACCTTCTTCCATACATGAGTCGTTGAAGTAATGAATTATTGGTAGATACTAATGTTATTAAGCAGAGTCAGGGTGGAAGTGCTGGTGGCTGCCCGTCATATGGTGTAAAAGCTGTCTTTAAGCAGTCCACTAAGCTGAAACAGGTCTGGGACCTTGAGAACATTGGTCTTCTACGTGCTCAGACCAAGGACGTATATGATGTTTAAGGCTTTTACTGAGTGATATTGTTTTTTGTACGTGTTTCGTCCGTCAGTAAGTAACCGTTCAGAGTGTATTCAGTGATCATCCTTACAGACAGACGCCATGTATGACTCAACCGTTGGGGATTAGCGCCCGAGGGGGAGATCAAGTGAGTTTAAACCTGCAGTTGTAGCGTGGACGTTTTACTGCAACTCTATCCACATTTTCCGGTACAATAAACGGCAAAACTCAAGTATTGTATTTTTCTTTCCGTTGTCCGGTGACCCAACAACAGTGGTATGATTGTCTTGCACTCCTCTGTCTTGTATATCAGTGATATGCAGTACCAACAAGTTGACGAACTAGAAACATGTGTAACATCTGGGTATCCATTTGTAGACGTTTCGCCATCCAGTGGCTTTATCAGTACAATACAAAGACGGAGTCATCAAGACTACGGTGCTCAACACCTGCTCCTAGGCTAAGGGACTAATTACCTTATCTTTTGTATGTAGTTCTACTGTCTTCTAATTATGTCCTAGAATTTGTATTGATAAAACCACCGGATGGCAAAACGTCCACAAAAAAAGATACCCAGATGTTACACATGGGTCTAATTTCATCAAAATGCAGGAAAGTGATGAATGCACATGTAAGTTATATCCTTGCATTGACTCACTTGCCTGCTAGAATAACCACACGAACTTTTATAGTGTAGAGTCATGTTTCACCCCTTGAATATCAAGCGAATTACTGGGAGCTAAGGCATTTCCATTCATTCTTGCTCTAACTCAGGTAATAATCTCTTGTTGTCTTAGAGCTCATCATCATTTGTCTCAGAAGTAAATGTAATTTGCTGTTCCTTGCAGCAGGTCGATGTGATGGTTGGTTGGTGACTGATGTGCCTGAGGGGAGTGGACATCTTTCTTGGTGAAGTGTCAGTTCAGTTATCTGCATACACATGGAATTGGGGGTTGGGGGGGGGGGCAAGCTCACAAGAGCATTGCAGCAGACCCATTTGCCCATGCTAGGCAGGTCTGGAGTTTACCTGGAGGTTATTCCGGGGATCAGCGCCCCCGCGGCCCGGTCCATGGCCGGGCCTCCCGGTGGATCAGGGCCTGATCAACCAGGCTGTTACTGCTGGCCGCACGCAGTCCAACGTACGAGCCACAGCCCGGCTGATCCGGCACTGACTTTAGGTATCTGTCCAGCTCTCTCTTGAAGGCAGCCAGGGGTTTATTGGCAATTCCCCTAATGCTTGATGGGAGGCTGTTGAACAGTCTTGGGCCCCGGACACTTATGGTGTTTTCTCTTAGTATACCAATGGCGCCCCTACTTTTAATTGGGGGTATTTTGCATCGCCTGCCCAGTCTTTTACTTTCGTAGGGAGTGATTTGTGTGTGCAGATTCGGGACCATTCCTTCCAGGATTTTCCAAATGTAGATTATGATATATCTCTCCCTCCTGCGTTCCAACGAGTACAAGTCAAGTGCTTCCAAGCGTTCCCAGTAGTTAAGGTGCTTGACAGAACTTATACGTGCAGTAAAGGATCTCTGTACACTCTCTAGATCTGCAATTTCACCTGCTTTGAATGGAGATGTTAATGTACAGCAGTATTCCAGCCTAGAGAGAACAAGTGATTTGAAAAGGATCATCATTGGCTTGGCATCTCTCGTTTTGAACGTTCTCATTATCCATCCTATCATTTTCTTTGCACTTGTGATCGTGGCACTGTTGTGATCCTTGAAAGTGAGATCCTCAGACATTACTACTCCCAGGTCCCTTACATTATTTTTCCGCTCTATTGTATGGCCGGAGTCAGTAGTATACTCTGTTCTAGTTATTATCTCCTCCAGTTTTCCATAACGGAGTAGTTGGAATTTGTCCTCATTGAACATCATATTGTTTACCGTTGCGCACTGGAAAACTTTGTTTATATCTTCTTGGAGGTTAACCGCGTCCTCAGCAGATGACAGCCTCATGCAGATCCTAGTATCCGCAAAGGATGATACGGTGCTGTGGTGTATATCTCTGTCTATGTCCGATATGAGGATGAGGAATAAGATGGGGCGAGTACTGTGCCTTGTGGAACAGAGCTCTTCACTATGGCAGCCTCCGATTTAACTCTGTTGACCACTACTCTTTGTGTTCGATTTGTTAGGAAGTTGAAGATCCATCTCCCCACTTTCCCAGTTATTCCTTTAGCACGTATTTTGTGCGCTGTTACGCCATGATCGCATTTGTCAAACGCTTTTGCGAAGTCTGTGTATATTACATCTGCATTCTGATTTTCTTCCAGAGCATCCAAGGCCATATCATAGTGATCCAGTAGTTGTGAGAGGCAGGAGCGACCTGCCCTGAGCCCATATTGCCCTGGATTGTGCAGATTTTGGGAATCCAGGTGATTTGCAATCCTGCTTCTTAGCACTCTTTCAAAGATTTTTATGTGGGACGTCAGGGCTATTGGTCTATAGTTCTTAGCTAATGCTTTGCTGCCACCTTTGTAGAGTGGGGCTATATCCGTTGTTTTAAGTGACTGGAATTTCACCCATGTCCAAGCTCCTCCATAGTATACTTAGGGCACGCGAGAGGGGTTTCTTGCAGTTCTTAATGAATACAGAGTTCCACGAGTCAGGGCCCAGAGCTGAGTGCATGGGCATGTTGTCAATGGCTTTTTCGAAGTCTATCGGAGTTAGGGTAATGTCGGAAATCTGGCATACATTTATGGAGTTATGAGGCTCATTCATGAAGAAATCATTTAGGTCGTCGATCCTCAGACTGAGTAGTGGCTCACTAAACACAGAGTCGTACTGGGATTTCAGTATTTCACTCATTTCCTTGTTGTCATCTGTGTAAGTCCCATCCTGTCTGAGTAAGGGCCCGATACTAGATGTGGTATTTGCCTTGTTTTTGGCATATGAAAAGAAATATTTCGAATTTCTTTCAATTTCACTAATAGCTTTAAGCTCCTCCTGTCTCTCCTGTTTCCTGTTAGAGATTTAACTTAAGTTCGATAGTTTCCACTTCCCTGGTCAGCGCCTCCATTGCGTATCAGATATTCTAGCACTCCTGAGGAGTTCAGTGATTCTTCGTCGTCTTCTGTTGAGGGAGCGTCTTTCTCCAGTTTACTCCTGCTCTTCTCACCCACTGATGTACCTGTCCAACCTATATTTTGAGCTACCTAAAGTATACACACTGTTATGGTATCCAAGCACCGAGCGAGTCACTTAATATCTGTTTCAGCAAGAACTAATGTAATTTCTCATTTTACACAGATAACCCGCACATAGGAGAGAGAAGCTTACGACGACGTTTCGGTCCAACTTGGACCATTTGCAAAGCCACACTAACAGAAAAGTGTGAGGCAGTCGTCGAAAGTTTCTCTCTCATATGTGCAGGTTATTTGTGTATTTTTCCAGTTATGGTATTGTGCCTTTTTGCTCTCCCTCATTTTAATATGAAAGTCCTGGTTTATACATAGTCTCAAGAATAAAATTTAAGAAAAGACATGAGTGGGCTGGGCAAGCATAAATTTAAAGCATGCTGCCACACCTCCATGGCCCTGCCATTAATGACTCGTGCATTATATATTTTGAGTTACGTACAACAATTGGAAATCGGTCTAATACAGAGAAGAACGGTGGAAGATGAGAAGTTGGAGGTAACCAGTCCATCAGCCTGGAGTCGATGTGCTCAGTCCATCATTCTTAAGAAAAGTACAGCATATACGCAAGTGTCTTATTCTTGAACTTGTCTGTTTTCTAAACCATGTACATCATGTACATCTTTTGTTGCTTGTTCGTCGTGTTTACATTACAAGCACGCAATTGTTAACAAGTCAAACACATATACGTGAGAATCTTTCCATCTCTGCGTACTCATCCCATGAAGCATAGGTAGAGGTTGACCTGGAGCCATTAACACCGTGGATTCCACCGTGGTTCACCCTTGTATCTTGTGTTGGTAGCTGAAGAACAGCATCACTTCAGTGGTATCAGCGGGAGCTGCGTTTTTTCTTCTCATTAGTTCCAGTACGAATCCTAACTGTGTGGCAGTGACCAGCATTCCTCCAACCTTTGCTGCTGTTCTGATCTCAATTTGGGAATTATTGCCTCCATTAATTATGAGTCTCAGCTGAGCCTCTTGCTGAAGATCTGTTTTGATTCTCAATGGATTCACGAAGAGACTTTTATTGCTTCAAGAGCTCGGTGATAAGAGTGCCTCTGGTGGACAATCTTGCCGAGAGAGCAAGCATGGACAATCTTACTGTGACTTAGAACACAGAGCAAGTATGGACAGTTGTGAGAGTTGTCAGGGGTTTTCTCATTCTTGTTCGGTGGTGTTGCTGATGGTGTTTCTGCTAGGTAAGTCTTAGGTTCATCGGTATTCTTTGAGGCCCAGAGATCAAGCACCTTGATGTTACGCGAGGCTTCTCTTGTCTCGCGTGCGGAATTCCTGCACTGCAATAATCCACATGGTAGAATCCCCCCTCTCTCTCTCTCTCTCTCTCTCTCTCTCTCTCTCTCTCTCTCTCTCTCTCTCTCATTCTCGAATTATTTCCGTTTTCCTTGGTTGCACGAGTGACAACAACAGTTTTCCTCCGCTGACGACAGTTTGTTGCCGTTTCTTCATTATTTTCAGGCAGTTTAAAGTGGTATTTTTTATTGTATTCATTCACATTCACACTCGTTTATTTTTTTATAGAGATACTCGCCTTTAATTTGTTTTACATCGTTTTTTTGTGTCATATCTGTCTTAATGTTCTTTATTTTTCCACCTTTGTCGTGGCGAGGCAGCAATAACGTGGGTCCGTGTCAATTCCTGCTGACCATCACTCTATCTTTTTCCAATTTTGTTTTGTACACTTTGAATTTTTCCATTATTGCTCCCCCTCCCCCTCTCTCCTCTCTCCGTATATTTGATTTCTTTTTTTTCCGTACAACTATTCCCTTGTGAGCGTTGTCGATGGGGGGGAGGGAGTTTGTACATTGTTAATGTGTACGTTAATAGTAACATGTGGGGAGCTGGGTGCTCGGGGATACCTAAGGGAAGGATTTTAATTGGGTTAGAAGGTGGATACGTCATCAGCAGCGTGTCTGTGATTGGTTGTAAGGTGAATGCGTCATCAAGGGATTGTCTGCAATTGGTTGTCAGGTGGATGCGTCACTAACAGATTGTCTGTGAGTGGTTCTAAGGTTGATATGTCATCGGCAATTCATCTGTGATTGGATGCAAGAATGATACGTCATCAGAAGCTCGTATGTGATTGGATGCGAGAATTATACGTCATCAGCAGTTGTTTGTGATTGGATGAAAGGATAATACGTCATCAGGATGTTCCTCAGATTCCTTGAATAATACATCATTAGTATGTCTCTCTCATTGCTTGCAAGATAATACGTTGTCAGGAGCTAGTTTATGATTGGTTGCAAGGATGATGCGTCATTAGGATACCGTCTGTAATTAGTTACAAGTATGATACGTCATCAGCAGCTCTTGTGGTACGTCAGGAGTGTTGATATTGCTTATCGATTATTGGTATGAAGTTTGAACTATTGTTGGACGCTCTTAGATGAATGGTGTGAGAGAACGACAACCTCCTGCCGATACTATGTGGGCGTGCTGAACGCTAGCGTCAACAGCCTGGTTGATCAAGCAAGCATCAGGCCCGGCTGTGAGAATAGGTTAACTCTGGAAACTGGTCACGGGAAATGCTTCGTGTGAACTCGGAGCCACCACCAGTAGCGACCGGCGAAGAAACAGGGCCAGGAGCTGAAATTCGACAACTGTAACCACATAATAACTGAGCACTCTGGTGACAATCACCAGCACTCTGATAAATTAGACACATGTGCAACTCTTGGGTATCTTTATTAAGGAAACGTTTCGCCACACAGTGGCTTCATCAGTCCATACACAGGAAAAGCTTGTAGAATAGGAGGAGAATGAGGTAATCAGTCCCTCAACCTTGAGTCGATGTGGTCAGTCCATCAGTCTTGAGTAGAATACGGCATATGAGCGGAGAAGGAGCTTATAAACCATTCATCTACAATCCTGTCAGACACTGCAACTTCTTGGGATCTTAATACTTGGGAATTCTCCGCTTGCCTCACCCTTGGGCACGACCTACTTCCACATTGGGCAAATGTGACACAACCTTTGACTGCTGCACCTCTCCTACCTACGGTTTATGAGCTCCTTCTCCGCTCATATGCCGTATTCTACTCAAGATTGATGGACTGACCACATCGACTCAAGGTTGAGGGACTGATTACCTCATTCTCCTCCTGTTCTTCAAGCTTCTCCTGTGTATGGACTGATGAAGCCACTGTGTGGCGAAACGTTTCCTTAATAAAGATACCCAAGAGTTGCACATGTGTCTAATTTATTAACGTGTCGGTTCTGTGAACCATTCATCTACACCAGCACTCTGGTGACTGTTATTAGCACTGGTGACTGTCACCAGCACTATGACCGTTATTAGCACTAGGGACTGTTACTAGCACTGGTGACTTTCACCGACACTGTGGTGACTGTCACCGGCAATCTGGTGACTTATAGCAACCCCTCAGTCATCTTAACAAGCATGTAATTTCCAACGAATTAAGTGACTCCAGAACACAGTATGTGTTTTTCCGCCATTCCAGTATTTCCAGTTCAGATAAATGTTCATTTGGGGGGAGGGGGAATTACGTAAATGTTCTTTAAACGTAAGATAACATTGTTTTAGCTGACTGGTTTCGAATGTATAATGGCGTAGATCGTTCATAAATAGACATAATGGGTTAGAAAATGAATATCTTACGAGAACGAAATATTGACATTGTTAGCAGTGTGTGTGTGTGTGTGTGTGTGTGTGTGTGTGTATAGTCACCTCACACGGTCAGGGTCAAAACAGAGGAGAGTGTAAATTGCAATCAGAATAGACTGCTGCAGTAAGCATTCCGGGAGACCTCTTGTCTTCTTGTATAGTCCCTTGGCTCCTTTTCCCCTCGTCTTCAGACATCAGTCTTCTGCCTCTTCGTCCTCAAGGACAATCCTCCTCTCACATCGTCCTCAAAAGTAACCCTTCATTGCCTTTATCCTCAAAGACAATCCTTCTTTCCCCTCGTCCGCAAACACAATTCTTTTCCCTTGGTCTTAAACACAATTTTTCCCCCTCGTTATCAAATTCATGCATTTTCTTTCATTGTTCTCTAATACTTCGTTCTTTAACACCTTACCATTCGTTCTCACCATTCTTACCATTCGTTCTTACCATTCGTTTGTACTCACCTATTTGTGGTTGCAGTGGTCGATTCATAGCTCCTGGCCCCGCTTCTACACTGATCGCTACTAGGTCCTCTCTCTCCCTGCTCCATGAGCTTTATTAAACCTCGTCTTAAAACTATGTATGGTTCCTGCCTCCACTTCGTCACTTTCTAGGCTATTCCACTTCCTGACAACTCTGTAACTGAAGAAATACTTCCTAACATCCCTTTGACTCATCGGAGACTTCAACTTCCAACTGTGACCCCTTGTTTCAGTGTCTCATCTCTGGAGCATCCTGTTTTTGTCCATCTTGTCAATTCTTCGCAGTATTTTATATGTCGTTATCATGTCTCCCCTGACCCCTCATGTCCTCCAGTGTCGTCAGGCCGATTTCCCTTAACCTTTCTTCTTAGGACAATCCCCTTAGCTCTGGGACTAGTCTTATTGCAAACCATTGCACTTTCTCTAATTTTTTGACGTGCTTGACCAGGTGTGGATTCCAAAGTGGTGCTACATACTCTAATATGGGCCTGGCGTATATAGTGTACAGTCTTGAATGATTCCTTACTGAGGTATCGGAAAGCTATTCCTAGGTTTGCCAGACACCCATATGCTGCAGCAGTTATCTGGTTGATGTGCGCCTCAGATGTTCTCGGAATTATGCTCACCCCAATATGTTTTTCCTTGATTGAGGTTTGCAGTCTTTGGCCACCTACTATACTCTGTCTGCAGTCTTCTTTGCCCTTCCCCGATCTTCATGACTTTGCATTTGGCGGGGTTGAATTCAAGGAGCCAGTTGCTGGACCAGGCTTGTAGCCTGTCCAGGTCTCTTTGTAGTCCTGCCTGGTCCTCGACCGATTTAATTCTCCTCATTAACTTCACATCTGCAAACAGGGACACTTCTGAGTCTATCCCTTCCGTCATGTCATTCACATATTCCAAAAACAATACAGGTCCTAGGACTGACCCCTGTGGAACCCCGCTCGTCACAGGCGCCCACTCTGACACCTCGTCACGTACCATGACTCGTTGTTGCCTCCCTGTCAGATATTCTCTGATCCATTGCAGTGCCTTTCCGGTTATGCGTGCCTGATCCTCCAGCTTTTGCATTAACCTCTTGTGAGGAACTGTGTCGAAGGCCTTCTTGCAGTCCAAGAAAATGCAGTCTATCCACCCCTTTCGTGTCTTACTTCCGTTACCTTGTCATAAAACTCCAGTAGGTTTGTGACACAGGATTTACCTTCCTTGAAACCGTGCTCCATCACTCTCCTCCTGATGATCTCCATGATTTTGTGTGTGTGTGTGTGTGTGTGTGTGTGTGTGTGTGTGTGTGTGTGTGTGTGTGTGTGTGTGTGTGTGTGTGTGTGTGTGTGTGACAGAAGGTATGGTGACACCAGATAAAACCAGCCAGTCATTTACTGTGAGTACTGCTGAGTGGCGTCATGTGCATTAGTGAGTAGGGAGTGTTAGGTGGTGGTGGTGCTTCTGGCATTTTTTGTGGGCCCTTCTGTTGCTGCTCTCATTGGTGTGGGTTCTTCTGCTGCCGCTGGCACTGGTATGGGCCTTTCTGTTGCTGCTGGCATTGCTGTGGGCATTTCTGCTTCTGCTGCTGCTGCTTCTGGCGATGGTTATGCTGGCAATAGCAGCAGCAGCAGTGGTGGTGGTGGTGCCCCCACCTTGGAGAGTAGCATACAAATACACTCATGTATGCGAGTCATCCTAACAGATGCATAATTCAGTTGGCGCCTGGCCGGGACCTCCTTCCAAAGACGAGATAGACACTTCCCCCAGGGTCAGGGTTTTGACTCTTTCAGGTTTCTCTACTTTCTTTAACTCATTTTAAAACTTACTTATGGTACTTCTTTCATTTTTTGAGGGAATCACTGCGTCGACTGTTTTAATGGGTTTTAATTTGTGTCCGAGTTTTTTTTTTTTTTTGACTAGTGGTAAATTCCTTGCAGGTCGGGAGAGGGCGAACACGTTCGATCAAGTCTTGAGAGTGGCTGTATTTGTGTGTTCTGATTGTTTTATGATGTAGAGCTCTGAATGGGAATTTAACGCAGAAACTCCGTAGTTTGGAAATTAGCAGGATGTGCGGGGTTATCAAAAGTATTATCCAGAAGGCTAAGGAGGGATTGTTGAGGTGATTCGGACATGTAGAGGGTGGAATGAAATAGAATAATTTGGAGAGCGTAGAAATCTAGAGTGGAGGGGTCGGCCTAGGAAGCGTTGGAGGGAGGGGGGTAAAGAAGGTTTTGTATGCGAGGGGATTGGACCTCCAGCAAGCATGTGTGATAGCGAATGGAGACAAATGGTTTCTAGGGCTTGACGTGCTGTTGGAGTGTGAGCAAGGTAATATTTATGAAGGGATCAGGGAAACCGGCAGGCCGGACTTGAGTCCTGGAGATGGGAAGTGTCTGCACTCTGAAGGATGGGTGTTAATGTTGCAGTTTTATAACTGTAGTGTAAGCGTGCCTCTGGCAAGACAGTGATGGAGTGAATGATGAAAGTTTTTATTTCGGGCCACCCTGCCTTGGTGGGAAACGGCCGATGTTAGTAAAAAAAAATACCGCCCTGTCAGGCCTAGTGCTCTGGTTCACAGTTCATTCCTTCGCTTACCGGTCCACCATACAAAACACATCCAGTCGTCCTAGAGTTGTAACACCAGCTGGGGAAACACTGAGACAATGAAAGGAAGGAATTAGTTCCATATCAGAGTAGATGGGGACCCGTCCTCAGGTAAAGGCGGGATATAACGGCACTTTTCAAGGTGATTTTGATGCCAGATGTGCGTTATCTTTCTTGCATCCGCATTGAAAGTTTAGAGCACACTGTGCCATCAGTACTGGTGTCTAACACTCTCATCCAACTCACTAACAGCCTCGTCCTACTCACTAACACCCTCATCCTACTCACACCCTCGTCCTACTCACTAACACTCCCGTCCTACTCACACCCTCGTCCTACTCACTAACAGCCTCGTCCTACTCACTAACAGCCTCGTCCTACTCACTAACACCCTCGTCCTACTCACTAACAGCCTCGTCCTACTCACTAACAGCCTCGTCCTACTCACTAACACCCTCGTCCTACTCACACCCTCGTCCTACTCACTAACAGCCTCGTCCTACTCACTAACACCCTCGTCCTACTCACTAACACCCTCGTCCTACTCACTAACAGCCTCGTCCTACTCACTAACAGCCTCGTCCTACTCACTAACACTCCCGTCCTACTCACACCCTCGTCCTACTCACTAACACCCTCGTCCTACTCACTAACACCCTCGTCCTACTCACTAACACCCTCGTCCTACTCACTAACACCCTCGTCCTACTCACTAACAGCCTCGTCCTACTCACTAACAGCCTCGTCCTACTCACTAACACCCTCGTCCTACTCACTAACAAGTGAAATTTGTGTTAGGTAAAAAGGAAACAAGTGCAACTAATGTAACATTTTATTGTGGCAACGTTTTGCTCTCCAGGAGCTTTATCAAGCCGTTACCGCTCTTGGAGAGCGAAACGTTGCACAATAAAATGTCACATTAGTTGCACTTGTGTCCTTTTACCCAACTTATTGTCGGTAATTCTACCAACATTAACGAAGGTGAAAATTATCTGTATCGTAGCGTTTGATATCCTAGTGTTACCAGCTTAGCCCTATTAACCACCTCCCATCAACTGCTGCCTGATATATATATAAAAAAAACTGGTATGTCACCTTTCTCAAACATTTGCTCCACATGTGATATTTTGTGTGTAAAAGTCTCATACATTTCTGCACCTGTGAATTGTCTATCACCACCACCATATTACTTCACATTACATTGAATATTCAGCAGGAGAAACTTGTTGCTTTCATTTGTATTCTTATTTGACTTAATACACATTTTCCAACATAATTACAAACAAAAATATTGTGTTCCCTGTTTTGTTTTATTCATGTATGGTATTAAGGCTTCAGAGCATTGTATATCCTGACAGCAGACTTTCTTTCAGGTACGTGAAGCAAGTAGATGGTTAGATAATGAAGAGTTAGTCTACCTCAGGTGAGTACCATCCCGGTGACACAGAGTATCCCACAAGATGGACAGTTCCAGTACAACAGTACAGCAGTTAAACGTACATATTTGACGTATTTGCCCAGGGCAAACGTTAGCTTCTCCCCGAGTTCCAACAGTAAGTTGATAGACAGCAAATATTCAGTCCTGTCATACGAGTGCGACACGGAATTGCACTCTAGGAAGATTACTGGGCTTGTCTTACTGTGACACGAACACGTAAGATGACAGATAAGTCTTCCCAAGCTTCTCTTTACACACAATATTCACTTAGCTTTCCTTTTTTATATACATTCTTTGTAATATTCCCTTTCGAATTTCGGGGCGTTGATCCTCGCACCCGTAAACATATTTTAAAATTCTCAGGTGAAATGCAAGCAAGACAACATATATTGATCAATCTTTTTACAAGCATCCAGTTGGAGAGGAAACTTAACTCCCCACCTCCACATGTGTTCAAGTTTCGGTTCGTCATGGAACCCTCATCAAGTACAGACGGGTATAGAAATCTTACAATTTCCTCTTCAGAGTGTTGCGTGGTTTTGAGTCGTTCCAGCTACGATATTGCAACTTGTAGGCATCTTAACCTTGTTAGAACCACTGACCACTTGAAGAGTATTAAAGAGTCATCCCAGGAATGAGTCACCATGGCCTGGAAAAACCATCATCTGTACCAGGGACTGGAACTACTAGCACCTGTACCAGGGACTATAACTGTCACCTGTACCAGGGACTGAAACTACTATCACCTGTACCAGAGACAAACTACTATCACCTGTACCAGGAACTGAAACTATCACCTGTACCGGGGACTGAAACTACTATCACCTGTACCAGGGACTGAAACTACTATTACCTGGTTCATGTAAAACATCTGTGTACTAGTACGCTATTCTGTATAACAGTTATATAGTGAGGACAACAGCTAGTTATATTCCTCCCTCATATTCCATCACACAGAATGGGGTCACATAGTGTTGAAGATACAATAAATAGCACATATGAGACTGGAACTTATGTCGACGTTTCGGTCTAACTTGGACCATTAATTTTTGTATCTTTATTCCTTTATAGTGCTGAAATCTGTCAGCCTGAGCTGGGAGACTTCTGTTGGGCGATGAGTATATCGCCAAGCATTCCACTTTGGGTACAGTAGATCCGATTGCTTCAAAGGTATCGTTCCAGCAGAGCTGGAGTTACCCCTGGGAATTACCATCTCTCATGATGGTCTATTCCCTGTACTCGAGAGGGAGTTAGGGATGGAGTGAGGGTTGCCCACACGAGTGGTGGTGAGTGTAACATGTGCGAGGGATTTCTCTGAGTGAGAGGAAGAGTGGCAGGTAAATTGGGTCCAGATGGTGTATCGGAGGAGAGAAGAAGCGTTGCAGCACAAACTTTTTTATTTTATTTTCAAGATGTGATAAAACTCTACACAGAGCGAAACAAGATTAGTAAGTTTATTTAGGTACAGATACACATAAGTACAATCATTAAACATAGTAATATAGGTGTAAATTAACCTAGGATAAAGCTTTACACAATAAAACTTGACGATGAGTAAGACACATGTGCAACAGTTGAGTTTGTTTATTGTTGAAACGATTCGCCTACACAGTAGGCTTCATCAGTCAAATACAGAGGCAGCAGGTGTAGTAGTGAAGTGAAGATGATGTAATGAACCCATCAACCTTGGAGAGATAGTTAATGAGACACTTGTGCAACATTTGGGAATATTTATTGAGGAAAAGCTTCGCCAGCCAGTGGCTTCTTCAGTCCAATATAAAGGAGAACTGTGAAAGATGAGGAGGAGAATGAGGTACTCAGTCCCTCATACTGGAGGCGATGTGCTCAGTGCATCATTCTTGAGAAAAATACAGAATATGCTCGGGAAAGTGGCTGATGTACTGTAGTCAGGTGAGTAGACGGATAAGTGGCTAATATATTTCAGTCACCTATCTGCAGTATATTAGCCACTTCTTCTAGAATATGCTGTACTTTTCTCAAGATTGGTGGACTGAACACATCGACTCGGACTGATTACCTCATTCTCTTCATCTTTCACCATTCTTCTCTGTATTAGACCGAAGAAGCCACTTGCTGGTGAAACGTTTCCTCAGTAAAGATTCTCAAATGTTTCACAAGTCTCAGTCTTCAACTTGTACTTGGAGAGAGAGAGAGAGAGAGAGAGAGAGAGAGAGAGAGAGAGAGAGAGAGAGAGAGAGAGAGAGAGAGAGTGAAAGAGAGAGAGTATGTGTGTGTGTGTGTGTGTGTGTGAGAGAGAGAGAGAGAGAGAGAGTGAAAGAGAGAGAGTATGTGTGTGTGTGTGTGTGTGTGTGAGAGAGAGAGAGAGAGAGAGAGAGAGAGAGTGTCTTGGAAGTAGTCACCCCTCATCCTGGAAAAGAGTTCAACAATAAAGATGTGCAAGAAAGGTATAAAATACCGACAAATATGAAAGTTAAGACACATGTGCAACATCTGGATATCTTTATTGTAGACGTTTCGCCATCCAGTGGCTTTATCAATACAGATTCCAGGACATAATAGGAAGACAGTAGAACTATATACAAAAGATGAGGTAATCAGTCCCTCAGCCTTGGAGTTAGTGTTCACAGCATCGTGGTGGAGGAGAATCTGGAGCAAAGGCAAGAAGACTGGCGGTTATATAGGCGTCAGTGGATAAGGACGGGCAGCAGACGAGGGCATAGTCACTGGTAGGCGGGATTCCCCAGTGGAAGTAGGTCCTTCCCAAAGAGATGGGTTAGTTGCAGCAGCCGTGAAGAAGGTCTTGTAGATGTCCTCTGAACCAAGATTCCATGATGTTGCAGTATCTGACAAGTTATGCAAGAAAGGTATATAACCGCCAGTCTTCTTGCCTTTGCTCCAGATTCTCCTCCACCACGATGCTGTGAACACTAACTCCAAGGCTGAGGAACTGATTACCTCATCTTTTGTATATAGTTCTACTGTCTTCCTATTATGTCCTGGAATCTGTATTGATAAAGCCACTGGATGGCGAAACGTCTACAATAAAGATATCCAGATGTTGCACATGTGTCTTAACAATAAAGATGCCTAACTCTTGCACATATGTCTTATTCATCAACTTGTCGTTATCTTATACCATTTTCAACATACAAAACTTCACTTGATAAGAATGATATAACACAGATGGACACACTCAGAACAAGGTCAATGGATATCTTTCGGTCTTAGGACCTCGGTCCCTCCAAATGATACGAGAAAATGTTCCTACAAGTACACGTACAAGGTATGCAGGCTTAGCTGACATCAGTGGCATACTAATATATAAAAAAAGACTTGTTATGCAGAGCATTTCGGGCAGATTAGGTCAATTTTTGTCTTAGGATGCGACCCACACTAGCAGACTAACACTCAGGTACCCATTTTACTGATGGGTGAACAGGGACAGCAGGCGTCTTATGGAAACACGTGCTAATGTTTTCCAGCCGAAAATATCTTAGATCATTCCACTATAGGTACAGTAGCTATGGGATCTACAGTGGTTTCAAGCAGATTTTCGCCAGGGTAGGAGGGTGAGGCTGCCTCTGGTAGGGAATAGATTTTGAGAGGAGGGTGAGACGAACGGTAACCTGCAGTGCAAAAATAAAATTTGATTTGAGGAGAGCAGTGGATTATTTTATATAAACGGTGAGACGATAATTGTGATAAATGCAAAATAATTGTTAGGTGAAAGGACACAAGTGCAACAAATGTGACATTTTATTGTGGCAACGTTTCGCTCTCCAGGAGCTTTTTCAAACCGTTACGGCTTGATAAAGCTCCTGGAGAGCGAAATGTTGCCACAATAAAATGTCACATTAGCTGCACTTGTATTCTTTTACTTTACATATTGTCGGTAATTCTACCAACATTATTACAGAAAATAATTGATTTACGAATAAAGAAGGGGAATGTGAAGGTACACAATGGGGGAAATAGAAGTTAGGTGAGAGAGACGAGGATGAGGGGAAGGAGAGGTGTGGTAATTGATGGTAGAGAGGTACACGGTGGCAGACAACCATAAATAACACACCCTGATAAAACTGGGAATAAGAGCAATGGACATTTACGGTATCAGCTGGAGAATTTGAGAGCGAGGGGAATAGATGCCGGCCATTGTTACTCTCTTACATTAAGAGCGTAATAGGGGGCCATTACGTTAGTGGAGCGTAATACCGTTAAGTAGATGAATAATACACTTGTGCAGCAGTTGGGTAACTTTATTGACGAGGAGTTTCCCGTGCTCAGCGGGACTCTTCAGTTGAAATACAGAGGAGATAGGAGGAGTCGTGGAAGTTGAGGGACTGATCACCTCATATCTGTACCTCCTTGACGCTTTCTGTCTCTGTATTTTTCTGTTGAAGACACATGCAGGCGAAACGTCTCGTCAGTAAAGCTGTTGTAGATAAATGGTTCAGAGAAACGACAAGTTGATAAATTAGAAACATGTGCAACATTTGGGTATCTTTATTGTGGAAATGTTTCGCCACACAGTGACTTTATCAGTCCGATACAAAGAAGAATATCGACGATCAGAAGTAGATTGAGGTACTCAATCTCTCAGCCTTGAATCGGTGTAATCGATGTAATTAGTCCATCAACCTTGGTTATCGGACTGATTACATCATCTTTACTTCACTACTACACCTGCTGCCTCTGTATTTGACTGAAGAAGCCTTCTGTGTAGGCGAAACGTTTCATCAATAATGATACCTAACTATTGCACGTGTATCTTAATCTTCAACTTGTCTTAATGTTGGTGGAATTACCGACAATATGTTAGGTAAAAGGACACAGGTGCAACTAATGTGACATTGTATTGTGGCAACGTTTCGCTTTCCAGGAGCTTTATTAAGCCGTTACCGCTCCTGGAGAGCGAAACGTTGTCACAATAAAATGTATTTTATATCATTTTCAACATAAGTGTGAAAGTTTTCAAGACGAGACTGGCTACCTACGGCCACCAAGTGCCAGATCATCTTGGCAGTAATGGGTGCGTGGGCCAGCGGGCCGCCAACACCAACAACCTAGTTGAAGAGACAGTCGACAAAAATAGTCTGGCCCCAGACCGGGCTGCGAGAATAGAAAAACTCTTGAAACTGGTTACAGGCATATATGACAGGTGTGTTCCCCTCTGTCCCTCCGCTCCTCTTCGTCTCTTGTAGGTAGCATGGCCCGGTGGCCATCAAGACCACACAACAGTTGTGGCCACCTAGCAAGCAGAGCTGCAGACACAACAGGTACATCAGTATAACAGATACATCAACATAGATACATAACAGACACATCTACGCAACAGTCACATCAATACAGCAGGTACATCTCAGCAGACACATCATCGCGCCGGATACATCACAACAGACACAGGAGTTACATCAGTACTTTAGACACAGCAACCCGCCTGACACAGCAGCACAAAGACACAGCAACACAACAGACACAACAATGCAACAGACACAACAACGCAACAGACGGCAGCACAACTCGCACAGTAGTAACACAACACACAGCAACGAATACAGAAACACAACAGACACAGCACAACACATCACGCAGTCACAGACAGCAACAACAAGACATGCTGATAGAACCCCAGACGCAGAAACAAAAGCCAGCAACAGATACAAAACGCAGCAACACAGTAACGGACAGTAAGAGGCGTAATAACTACACCATGTCTGTTTTCTCAAGCCGTTGTAAATCTGGTAACTCCGAAGTGGTCGAGTTTTTCCTGGACGACTGTCGATGGTGGGTCGAACTGGAGGAGGAACTAGTGGAAGAGTAGAAGGGAGGAGGAATAATAATAATAATAATAATAAGAAGAAGAAGAAGAAGAGGATGAGGAGGAGGAAGAGGAGGAGGAGGAGGAGAAGAAGCGTATATTGTGGTAAAATAAAGCGAGTGGGTTATAGTAGAGGAGGATATGGTGGATAAAGAGTTGATGGTGGTCGAGGAATTGTAGGTAATGCAAGGGAGAAAGGAGAGAGAAAAGAGAACAATAAAGAGGGAAGGGGGAAGAGCGAAAAGAAAGCATGGGTGGATCAGACGGAAAAATGAAGAAGCTGGAACTGCAGAGATAGGGTGGGGAAAGAGAGGGAATATTATTGAGAGGAAGAATAAAGAACTAAGTGTAAGAGAGAGAGAGAGAGACAGAGTTCAGTTTGCAGATGCTAAGTTTCAGCTGACGTGAGTCTCTCTCTCTCTCTCTCTCATATTTACTAATAAACATATCAATAATAATTCTGGTTCTTATTGTGCTTTCTCTAGTTTCACTTTACTACTATAATACTCTAGGAATACATTATTAATCTCTAACCCACTCCAGGGTTCAGCTTAAGTCTGTTTTCTTCCACGTTCTTGTTCCTCCCTCCACAATTATTATCCAACTTCTCTATTTCTGAGTAATTTATATACCGTAATGATGAATTAGACTATGTTCAACATCTTGGTATCTTGTAAACATTTCACCATCCAATGGCTTTACCAGTACATTAAATGGACATAATATAAAGACAGTAGAAATATAAACATCAGACAGTGGAAGATTAGATAATCAGTCCCTCAGCCTAGGCCTGAGGTTAATGCAGCAATGGAAGCAGTTTTTGACGTGATCAGTCAGTCATGCTAGATGAAGGAGGTCAGTCCCTGACCTACCGAGGGTGACAGGCTGATCACTTCAAAAGCAAAATTACTGCTTCCAGTTGTGTATTAACTTGTATTCCACAGAAGAAGCTTGTAGTACAGGCGAAACGTTTGGCAATCATCATACTTGTGACTTTAAGTTCCCTCTTGAAGACATGTAATAAACCATTTATACAGTTATTTTTTTTTATCATGTTACGCACATTAAAATAGCAAACTAGCCTAACCTTTCACGGATTTATGTTATATATAGAATAACTTAATCTTAACAAACTGCATAACGATATTTCATGTTTCTCTTAGCGTGGCGAATATTCAGGTGACATGAAATTAGATACTTAGCCGACATGAAAGGCAGACTGGGTATCGAGGTGGTTTGGCCATGTAGAAGGAAGGGAGCAGGAAAAATTGATCTGCTGTAAATCTAGGGTTAGTGAAAGCTCCGTGGCAGTGATCTTAAAGAAAATCGACAACTCTGTGCAATATCATACATCCTCACTCTCGCATTTAATATTAAAACAAGTTAGTTTGATACGGAATTTAAAACAGTAAGAAGTAAGCCAATTTAAGCTTCTCTACTCGTTAGATTCAAGCTATACTTAAAGTTGATTCATTTTTTAAATACATAGCAAATAAAACTAGTAAATTAATTTGTAATTTCCCTGGTGAGTGCGACTGGAGGGCTGACTGGCGACCCAGCACAGGGCTGGCTGGCGACCCAGCACTGGGCTGGCTGGCGACCCAGCACTGGGCTGGCTGGCGACCCAGCACTGGACTGGCTGGCGACCCAGCACTGGGCTGGCTGGCGACCCAGCACTGGGCTGGCTGGCGACCCAGCACTGGGCTGGCTGGCGACCCAGCACTGGGCTGGCTGGCGACCCAGCACTGGGCTGGCTGGCGACCCAGCACTGGACTGGCTGGCGACCCAGCACTGGGCTGGCTGGCGACCCAGCACTGGGCTGGCTGGCGACCCAGCACTGGGCTGGCTGGCGACCCAGCGCTTGTCATGTAGGGGGGTCTTGGAATGTATTGGAACGTAAGCATAATCGGGGAATATGGGAGTATGGGAGTCAGTAGGCAGGGAACAGGCAGGCGAGGTGGTAGGAGATGACAGGAGAGGTGAGCGGTAGGTAGGTAATGTGTGAGGTCACTGGTGACTACACCTTCACCTCTCATTACTCTACCCGCCACACTACACTACTCACCCTCTCACTACTTTAACTAAACATAAATAAATGGAAATAAGAATAAATAATGGTGGGCAGTGAATATTACTATTCTACTCAAACACAGTTTATTATTAAGTCTTTGTACAATAATATATTTGGGAACAGAACATTATTGTGGTTTAGATAAATGGGGTGGTACACATAAGCAGTGAGACAGGGAACACAATCAACTTGACCAAAATGAATGTAACTTACAATATAGTTCAGAGGGCAGTTCATCACAGGAACTAAGCCACAGGTCCCAAGACCTACACAGCACGAGTACTGCGCCAAGCCAGTACTCTGCCCAATGCCTCCAACAGTCTCCTCCAGAGACTTCAGCAGCCTTCTCCCCGAGCCCGGCCCCCCAGCAGCAGCTCCGCTCGAAGTCTCTGCTCAGGAGCTCTGCACCCCAGCAGCAGCTCCGCTCGAATCTCCTGATCATGCTCTTCCTTGGGCTTTTATGGTGGTCCAAGCACCCTCCGCAACCACGTGTATGACCTGACGCCTAGGTCTGACGCCGTCAAGAACAAAAGACCTCAGACGTGGGCGTGGCTACAGACGTTTGCCAAGGCAAGGTGTGACCATATAATTGGTTAAATTAGGTCTCCCCAGAGACCTCACAAGCCCAGCTGAACTACATCACACACTGGGCTGGCTGGCGACCCAGCACTGGGCTGGCTGGCGACCCAGCACTGGGCTGGCTGGCGACCCAGCACTGGGCTGGCTGGCGACCCAGCACTGGGCTGGCTGGCGACCCAGCACTGGGCTGGCCGGCGACCCAGCACTAGGCTGGCTGGCGACCCAACACTGGGCTGGCCGGCGACCCAACACTGGGCTGGCTGGCGACCCAGCACTGGGCTGACTGGCGACCCAGCACTGGGCTGGCTGGCGACCCAACACTGGGCTGGCTGGCGACCCAGCACTGGGCTGGCCGGCGACCCAGCACTGGGCTGGCTGGCGACCCGCTGGGCTGGCTGGCGACCCAGCACTGGGCTGGCTGGCGACCCAGCACTGGGCTGGCCGGCGACCCAGCACGGGGCTGGCCGGCGACCCGCTAGGCTGGCTGGCGACCCAACACTGGGCTGGCCGGCAACCCAACACTGGGCTGGCTGGCGACCCAGCACTGGGCTGCCTGGCGACCCAGCACTGGGCTGGCTGGCGACCCAACACTGGGCTAGCTGGCGACCCAGCACTGGGCTGGCTGGCGACCCAGCACTGGGCTGGCTGGCGACCCAGCACTGGGCTGGCTGGCGACCCAGCACTGGGCTGGCTGGCGACCCAGCACTGGGCTGGCTGGCGACCCAGCACTGGGCTGGCTGGCGACCCAGCACTGGGCTGGCTGGCGACCCAGCACTGGGCTGGCTGGCGACCCAGCACTGGGCTGACAGGCGACACAGCACTGGGCTGGCTGTTGACCAAACACTGGGCTGGCTGGCGACCCAGCCCGGGGCTGGCTGGCGACCCGCTGGGCTGGCTGGCGACCCAGCACTGGGCTGGCTGGCGACCCAGCACTGGGCTGGCTGGCGACCCAGCACTGGGTTGTCATTTGTATATTGAAGAGTGTGAAGGTGGTGTTCAGAGTGTGGCTTCCAATATCACACAGATATGACTGTCGTGTGTGTGTGCGTTGCTGCCACATCATAACAAGGATTGTCCTAACACTGACCAGGTGCTACCACTGACCAGGTTTCGCCGCTGACCAGGTGCCGCCACTGACCAGGTGCCATCACTGACCAGGTGCCGCCACTGAACAGATTTCGACGCTAACCAGGTGCCACCACTGACCAGGTGCCACCACTGACCAGGTGCTGCCACTGACCAGGTGCCACCACTGACCAGGTGCCACCACTGACCAGTTGCTGCTACTGACCAGGTGCCACCAATTACCAGGTTTCGCCGCTGACCAGGTGCCGCCACTGACCAAGTGCCGCCACTGACCAGGTACCGCTTCTGACCAGGTGCTGCCACTGACCAGGTGCTTCCACTGGCCATGTACCACTACTGACCAAGTTTCGCCGCTGACCAGGTTCTGCCACTGACCAGGTGCCACCACTGACCAGGTGCAGCTGTTCCTCCACAAAATGACTCTCTCAGTACACCAAACAAAACGGTGTGAAGGCTGGTGTCTGTAAACCACGTAGTGATAGCTGGTGTCTGTAAACCACGTAGTGATAGCTGGTGTCTGTAAACCACGTAGTGATACCTGCTGTCTGTAAACCACGTGGTGATAGCTGGTGTATGTAAACCACGTAGTGATAGCTGGCGTCTGTAAACCACGTGGTGATAGCTGGTGTCTGTAAACCACGTGGTGATAGCTGGTATCTGTAAACCACGTGGTGATAGCTGGTGCCTGTAAACCACGTGGTGAAAGCTGGTGTCTGTAAACCACGTGGTGATAGCTGGCATCTGTAAACCACGTGGTGATAGCTGGTGTCTAAACCACGTGATGATAGCTGGTGTCTGAACCACGTGGTGATAGCTGGTGTCTGTAAACCACGTGGTGATAGCTGGTGTCTGTAAACCACGTAGTGACAGCTGTTGTCTCTAAACCATGTGGTGATAGCTGGCATCTGTAAACCACGTAGTGATAGCTGGTGTCTGTAAACCACGTGGTGATAGCTGGTGTCTAAACCACATGGTGATAGTTGGTGTCTGTAAACCACGTGGTGATAGCTGGTGTCTGTAAACCACGTGGTGATAGCTGGTGTCTAAACCACGTGGTGATAGCTGGTATCTAAACCACGTGGTGATAGCTGGTGTCTAAACCACGTGGTGATAGCTGGTATCTAAACCACGTGGTGATAGCTGGTGTCTAAACCACGTGGTGATAGCTGGTCTGTCTCTGAAGATGGTAACGCAAAAAATTGAAACCAACAGCTGAACTTTCCTTACGATAGAGCCGGATATTTGGCCTTCGTTTTTCCACACGAGTGAAAAAAAAGTGCTCGCTCTTTCCCTTTATGGGAAAGCGACTGCTCCCTTTCCCCTTAAACCGGCGCACAAAGGGTTATTGAAGGGCGTGGAAATGGGTAGGTTGAAAATGGGGGGTTAGGAACACCACTACTGGACACCGGTGGACGCTAATGTGATTGTCAAAGGGAGTGTGCTGCCTCACTTCCCCTGCTGCCTCACTCCCCCTACTGTCTCACTCCCCCTACTGTCTCACTCCCCCTGCTGTTCCACTACCATTGCTACCTATAACGTTTCCTCCCTGCAGAACTATTGTTTTTCAACTTCTTCAGAATAAATATTTCCTCAAGCGTTTTTCTGAGTGTGTGCATATATATATATATATATATATATATATATATATATATATATATATATATATATATATATATATATATATATATATATATATATATATATATAATGTAACATAGATATTCACGAAAAAATGTCTCTTGCAAAAATATTTTCCAGCAAGTGTGACCCATCTGAACGCTTTCGCGTGTGTGGTTCTGGTGGTTACCAGTCGGTGGTACACTCCTGGATGGTCTTTGTGTGGTGGGTTGGGACCAGCTGGACGGTCTGTCTGGAGCTGCATTGTCTCTCTGGGACGCACCCAGCCGACCATCTTATGCTGTGATCGACACCATCAGCTGACAACCATAGCATTGCATTCTCCCTCGGCTATGTTGCTCTGATGACAGTTGATTGTGCTAGCAACGGTCTCCCGTTAGTCTATACTGACTGCGAATTATTGCAAGTTTCACCGGGAGTGTTTTTCTCTACTGTTTGGATCTTAATTATAGTCGTAACAGAATCTTCCTGTATTGCTTAGCATTTTCTAAGTACTGAACAAGCATCAGGCATCCGATGCTTACAGTTTGCCCAAACACTGTATTTAGTTGACTCTTGCATGTGCAAAGTGTTTTTCCTGCTGGTTCTTAAAAGACTATTGTCTTCGCGTTTACAACTTCAGTGAGTGTTTTTGTTCCGTTTTCCCATAATTTTATTGGCAGAAAAAAAATCTTCGCATTCGTGCTGCATCTCCTGCCTCGAAGTTTCATTTAATTTTCTCGAGTTATTGATTTATTTTGAACATAAAATATTTCTTTACATTTGAGTGTATTAAAGTCATTCAATATTTTAAAAGCTTAATGGGATCTCCCCAACTTCTGATTCCTGAAAGAGAAAACGTTGAGTGTTTAGAGTGTTTCTTCATATGATTTTTTACTCAGTGATGGTATGAGCTTAAATGCGCTTCTCTCTGTCCTCTCCGTTATATTTTCGTAATTTACGTAGTTTGAAAACCAGAACTGAACGTCATCTCCAAGAAGCGGTGTAACTAGAGAATTATGGTGAATGTGATATCTGTTTGTGGTGTACTCAAAATTCCTAGTTTTGAAACCCAACATTCTTTTAGTTTTGCTGCTTGAAGTTAAGCATTATTTTTTTTTTTTTTTTTTACCGTTGCTTATGTTACTCCAAGGTCCTTTTCTTGTTTCCTTTAGTTTGTTGTTGAACATTTTGTATTCCTGTTTGAGACTGTTACACCGAAAATGCATTACTTTACACTTGTCAGTGTTGATATTCATCTTCCAGGTCTCAACCAGATCATCAACTCCTGATTACTTTGAATTTGAGTCACGGAGCTGAACTCATCTCCAGGCTAAGGGACTGACCACCTTAAATACTATTTTTCTAAGGTTGATGGACTTATTGCTTTAGCTCTACTTCGCTACTACACCTGCTGGCTCTGTATTTGACTGAAGAAACCTACTGTGTAGGCCTCCTGTTTTCCTCTTTGAGAAGCAGAACCTTATTCAATATTTTAACCTGAGATTTTAAAACGCTACAGCAAGCCATGATGCTCTATAACCCTCCACACTAATCCCCCAGACAGCTGTGGACAGAATGACCTTTCGTGACCACTGACCTCAGCGTACAAGTTAATGAATTATACACATGTTCAAAACTTGGGTATCTTTATCGAGGAAACGTTTCGCTAAATAGTGGCTTCATCAGTCCTGTACAAAGAAGAATAGTGAATATCAGAAGGAGTTTGAGGCAATTAGTCCCTCAGCCGCCGTTTGGCGAAACGTTTCCTTAAAGATACCGAAGTGTTGCACAAGTGTCTAATTTATCACCTCCGGAACAGTCTCCAGGTAACGTTCAGGTATACTAGCTGCTGTGGCAAACCTGTGTACTGTGCATTACAGTGGAATTTCCCACCAGGACTACCTGGGCTTTTTCCTGGGAATTTGGCGTGACAGCTTGGCGTTGACCCTTAGGATTTGGTTTGAACATTACAGGTTCTGGCTCAGTTACCACGACAAATCTGTTACACAAAATAATGCTGATGGCTGCAGACTCTCAGGGCTTGTTTCTCTATTTTCCTAATATAAAAGTGCCAGGAGTTTATTTTACACTAACTTGGAGTTCAGTAATTCTGAATGCAAATTTACTACATTTCTGAACCTCCGCCACCTTCCTTGTATACAGTGATTGACTTGTGACCAGCTGAAGTCTGCCTCCAGCTTAGCAACCCTGTCACATGCAGCATCAAACCATTTATTTTTCCCTGGTGTCTTCCAAACATAGGTTAGTAACATGACATAAAAAAACACCTTTTGCTTGAATATTAATGTTTGCAGAAGTGACAAAATTCTTCATGAAGCGACACCAACAGCTGGGCGTTTTGTGGAGCCATTATAACAAGTTAGTGCAGGCTAATCCCTTAATCCTTTGGAGCTAAGTTAGGCGCGCTTGTACACCACGAGGGTGTGTAGGGGAGGGGATGGAAAAATGTGTGCGGGGAGAGAGAGAGAGAGAGAGAGAGAGAGAGAGAGAGAGAGAGAGAGAGAGAGAGAGAGAGAGAGAGAGAGAGAGAGAGAGAGAGAGAGAGAGAGAGAGAGAGAGAGAGAGAAGGGAGGGAGGAAGGGAAATGGAGAGGAGTGGAAAGGATGAGTAGAGTAATAGAGGCTAAGACCTTGCATTGCATTAAAAAGAGATTGGACAGATATATGAGTGAAAAGGGCTGAGTTTGATTAGTACCAAAGCCTCTTGGGAGGCTTTGGGAATAGGCTGAACAAGTGGCTGGTTTCGAATGGATTAACGTAAGAACATAAGAAAGAAGGAACACTGCAGCAGGTCTACTGGTCCATGCGAGGCAAGTCCAAGTCTCCTACCGGCTTAAGCCAATGCCCCAACCTAGTCAGGTCAGGTCACATTCACTTAAGGAAGGAACTTGCCTAGTTTGAGCCAGTGGGCCTGCTGCAGTGTTCCTCCATTCCTATGTTAAGAACAGAAGAACAAGAATGAAGGAACACTGCAGTATACCTACTAGCGTAAGAGAGAAAAATGGAGAGGCAGAGAAAATAAGGAAAAGAGAGAGGATTGGGGAGTGAGAGCAAGAAAATTTAGAAACATGTGCAACATCTGGGTATCTTTATTTATAGACATTTCGCCCTCCAGTGGTTTAATCAGTACAAAAGATGAGGTTTTCAGTCCCTCAGCTGAGGGACTGATTACCTCATCTTTATATAGTTCTACATTCTTCACATTATGTCCTTTCATTGTACTGATAGAACCACAGGTTTAGAACATAAGAAAGAAGGAACGCTGCAGCAGGCCTACTGGCCCATGCGAGGCAGGTCAAAGTCTCCTACCGGCTTAAGCCAATGCCCCAACCTAACCAGGTCAGGTCACATTCACTTAAGGAAGGAACACAACAACTGACCTAGTAGCACAAGCTAATCAGGTCCAACTCACACCCACTCATGTATTTATCTAACCTATTTTTAAAACTTCACAACGTTTTAGCCTCTATAACTGTACTCGGGAGTTTGTTCCACTCATCCACAACTCTATTACCAAACCAGTGCTTTCCTATATCCATCTTGAATCTGAATTTTTCCAACTTAAAACCATTGCTATGAGTCCTGTCTAGGCTAGATATTTTCAGCACGTTATTTACATCCCCCTTTTTTATTCCTGTCTTCCATTTATGCACCTCAATCATATCCTGGAGAGCGAAACGTTGCCACAATAAAATGTCACATTAGTTGCACTTGTGTCCTTTTACGTTACATAATGTCAGTAATTCTACCAACTTTATTACACTAATTCTACGCCTTTCTAGAGAGTGCAGATTCAGGGCCTTAAGTCTATTCTCATAGGGAACATTTCTGATACATGGGATCAGCTTTGTTATCTTCCTCTGTATGTTTTCCAGAGCATTTATATCCATTCTGTAATACGGTGTCCAAAACTGTGCAGCATAATCTAAATGAGGTCTAACCAAGGATATATAGAGTTGAAGAACAACCTGAGGACTCCTATTATTTATGCTTCTTGATATAAAGCCAAGGATTCTGTTAGCTTTATTGCGAACACGTATACACTGTTGTCTTGGTTTTAGATTACTGCTAACCAGAACTCCTAAATCTTTTTCACAATCTGTAATATTAAGATCTACGTTATTTAGTTTATATGTGGTATGGTTATTTTCCTGCCCAACATTTAGAACTTTGCATTTGTCTATATTAAACTGCATCTGCCACTTCTCTGACCACTGCATCAGTCTATTCAAATCTTCCTGGAGTGCTCTAATGTCCTCGTCAGAATGAATTCGACGGCCTATTTTGGTGCCATCGGCAAACTTGCTTATGTCACTATTTATTCCCTCATCAATGTCGTTTACGTAGATTGTGAACAACAGGGGCCCCAACACTGATCCCTGTGGAACACCACTCGTGACGCTTCCCTACTCTGATTTCTCCTCATTTATGCAAACTCTCTGCTACCTATTTGTCAGCCATGCCTCTATCCAGGAAAATATTTCTCTTCCTATTCCATGTGCTTTAATTTTCCTCAATAGTCTCTGATGTGGGACCCTGTCAAAAGCCTTACTGAAGTCCATATACACAATATCATATTCATTACCATGATCTACCTCCTCAAATACCTTAGTGAAAAAAGTTAATAAATTTGTAAAGCAGGAACGCCCCTTTGTAAAACCATGCTGTGATTCGTTAATTAATTTATGCTTTTCAAGGTGGCTACGAACTGCCTCGGCAATTATTGATTCCATAAATTTTCCCACTAAGAGGTTAGGTTTATTGGTCTATAATTTGCGAAATATCTACAGATAAAGATACCCAGATGATGCATGTGTCTAAATCTTCATCTTGCCGGTATTATAGATCATTCATATACATTATGAGGAAGGAATATTTGATACTAAACGTTTACATAGATGCTGGGATGAGAGACCAGGGATGTCTCCCTCCATGCTGGGATGAGAGACCAGGGATGTCTCCCTCCATGCTGGGATGAGAGACCAGGGATGTCTCCCTCCATGCTGGGATGAGAGACCAGGGATGTCTCCCTCCATGCTGGGATGAGAGACCAGGGATGTCTCCCTCCATGCTGAGAGACCAGGGATGTCTCCCTCCATGCTGGGATGAGAGACCAGGGATGTCTCCCTCCATGCTGGGATGAGAGACCAGGGATGTCTCCCTCCATGCTGGGATGAGAGACCAGGGATGTCTCCCTCCATGCTGGGATGAAAGACCAGGGATGTCTCCCTCCATGCTGGGATGAGAGACCAGGGATGTCTCCCTCCATGCTGGGATGAAAGACCAGGGATGTCTCCCTCCATGCTGGGATGAGAGACCAGGGATGTCTCCCTCCATGCTGGGATGAAAGACCAGGGATGTCTCCCTCCATGCTGGGATGAAAGACCAGGGATGTCTCCCTCCATGCTGGGATGAAAGACCAGGGATGTCTCCCTCCATGCTGGGATGAGAGACCAGGGATGTCTCCCTCCATGCTGGGATGAGAGACCAAGGATGTCTCCCTCCATGCTGGGATGAAAGACCAGGGATGTCTCCCTCCATGCTGGGATGAAAGACCAGGGATGTCTCCCTCCATGCTGGGATGAAAGACCAGGGATGTCTCCCTCCATGCTGGGATGAGAGACCAGGAATGTCTCCCTCCATGCTGGGATGAGAGACCAGGGATGTCTCCCTCCATGCTGGGATGAGAGACCAGGGATGTCTCCCTCCATGCTGGGATGAAAGACCAGGGATGTCTCCCTCCATGCTGGGATGAGAGACCAGGGATGTCTCCCTCCATGCTGGGATGAGAGACCAGGGATGTCTCCCTCCATGCTGGGATGAGAGACCAGGGATGTCTCCCTCCATGCTGGGATGAGACCAGGGATGTCTCCCTCCATGCTGGGATGAGAGGATGTCTCCCTCCATGCTGGGACGAGAGACCAAGGATGTCTCCCTCCATGCTGGGATGAGAGACCAGGGATGTCTCCCTCCATGCTGGGATGAGAGACCAGGGATGAGTCCCTCCATGCTGGGATGAGAGACCAGGGATGTCTCCCTCCATGCTGGGATGAGAGACCAGGGATGTCTCCCTCCATGCTGGGATGAGAGACCAGGGATGAGTCCCTCCATGCTGGGATGAGAGACCAAGGATGTCTCCCTCCATGCTGGGATGAGAGACCAGGGATGTCTCCCTCCATGCTGGGATGAGAGACCAGGGATGAGTCCCTCCATGCTGGGATGAGAGACCAGGGATGTCTCCCTCCATGCTGGGATGAGAGACCAGGGATGTCTCCCTCCATGCTGGGATGAGAGACCAGGGATGCCTCCCTCCATGCTGGGATGAGAGACCAGGGATGTCTCCCTCCATGCTGGGATGAGAGACCAGGGATGAGTCCCTCCATGCTGGGATGAGAGACCAGGGATGTCTCCCTCCATGCTGGGATGAGAGACCAGGGATGTCTCCCTCCATGCTGGGATGAGAGACCAGGGATGAGTCCCTCCATGCTGGGATGAGAGACCAAGGATGTCTCCCTCCATGCTGGGATGAGAGACCAGGGATGAGTCCCTCCATGCTGGGATGAGAGACCAGGGATGTCTCCCTCCATGCTGGGATGAGAGACCAGGGATGTCTCCCTCCATGCTGGGATGAGAGACCAGGGATGTCTCCCTCCATGCTGGGATGAGAGACCAGGGATGCCTCCCTCTATGCTGGGATGAGAGACCAGGGATGTCTCCCTCCATGCTGGGATGAAAGACCAGGGATGTCTCCCT
Organism: Cherax quadricarinatus; assembly: GCF_038502225.1. NCBI lineage: Eukaryota > Metazoa > Arthropoda > Malacostraca > Decapoda > Parastacidae > Cherax > Cherax quadricarinatus. Next base: position 16,261,842 of record NC_091324.1, on the reverse strand, counting down.
CCATGCTGGGATGAGAGACCAGGGATGAGTCCCTCCATGCTGGGATGAGAGACCAGGGATGTCTCCCTCCATGCTGGGATGAGAGACCAGGGATGAGTCCCTCCATGCTGGGATGAGAGACCAGGGATGCGTCCCTCCATGTTGGGATGAGAGACCAGGGATGTCTCCCTCCATGCTGGGATGAGAGACCAGGGATGCGTCCCTCCATGTTAGGATGAGAGACCAGGGATGTCTCCCTCCATGCTGGGATGAGAGACCAGGGATGCCTCCCTCCATGCTGGGATGAGACCAAGGATGCCTTCCTCCATGCTGGGATGAGAGAACAGGGATGCCTCCTTCCATGTTGGGAGGAGAGACCAGGGATGGCGGGATGCCTCCATCCATGCTGGGATGAGACCTGGGATGCCTCCATGCTGGGATGAGAGACCAGGGATGGCGGGATGCCTCCCTCCATGCGGGGATGAGAGACCTGGTATGCCTCCATGCTGGGATGAGAGACCTGGTATGCCTCCATGCTGGGATGAGAGACCAGGGATGGCAGGATGCCTCCCTCCATGCTGGGATGAGAGACCTGGGATGCCTCCCTCTATACTGGGATGAGAGACCTGGGATGCCTCCATGCTGGGAGGAGAGACCAGGGATGCCTCCCTCCATGCTGGGATGAGAGACCTGGGATGCCTCCATGCTGGGATGAGAGACCAAGGATGGCGGGATGCCTCCCTCCATGCTGGGATGAGAGACCAAGGATGCCTCCCTCCATGTTGGGATGAAAGACCAAGGATACCCCCCTCCATGCTGGGATGAGAGACCAGGGATGCCTCCCTCCATGCTGGGATGAGAGGCCAGGGATGCCTCCCTCCATGCTGGGATGAGAGGCCAGGGATGCCTCCATGCTTGGATGAGAGGCCAGGGATGCCTCCCTCCATGCTGGGATGAGAGGCCAGGGATGCCTCCCTCCATGCTGGGATGAGAGGCCAGGGATGTCTCCCTCCATGCTGGGATGAGAGGCCAGGGATGCCTCCCTCCATGCTGGGATGAGAGGTCAGGGATGCCTCCCTCCGTCGCGTTAATGATGTTAGAACCTTATTTTGTTTGTGCTGGTGTGTTTATTAATTTGCTTATCCCGTGGTGCAACTCTCCCTGGGAAGGCAGGTTACAACCAGGCGGCTTAAATGTTCGGGGTTAGAAGTTTTCCAAGTTCATTGATACTCGTAAAAGGGAATTGTTTTGCAGGTGTGGGAGCGGCGGCCGTACATGCACTCCCACACAGTCCTTCACACACACACACACACACACACACACACACACACACACACACACACACACACACACACACACACACATACACACACACACACATACACACACACACACACACACACACACACACACACACACACACACACACACACACACACACACACACACACACACACACACACACACACACACAACCACACACACAAGCGCCCACACTCCCCCACACACACACACACGTACTTCCACACACACCCCACACACACACACACGTACTTCCACACACACCCCACACACACACACACACGTACTTCCACACCCCCCCCCCACACACACACACACACATACACACACACACACACACAACACACACACACACACACACACACACACACACACACACACACACACACACACACACACACACACACACAACCACACACACAAGCGCCCACACTCCCCCACACACACACACACGTACTTCCACACACACCCCACACACACACACACGTACTTCCACACACACCCCACACACACACACACACGTACTTCCACCCCCCCCCCCCACACACACACACACACACAACACACACACACGTAAGGGACACTACAAGAGAGAGAGGAGAGGATGAACCAGCAAGGCTGGACTTAATATTCACCTTGAGTAGTGCAGATATCGAGGACATCACATATGAAAGACCCCTTGGGGCCAGTGACCATGTGGTTTAAGCTTCGAATACACAGTAGAGCTACAAGTGGAGGGAGAAGCAGGAAGGCCAGGACGAATGAAGCCAAACTACAAGAAATGGAACTACACAGGAATGAGGAACTTCCTGAACGGGGTTCAGTGGGACAGAGAACTGGCAGGGAAGCCAGTTAATGAGATGATGGAATATGTAGCAACAAAATGCAAGGAGGCTGAGGAGAGGTTTGTACCCAAGGGTAACAGGAATAACGAAAAAGCCAGGATGAGCCCATGGTTTACCCAAAGGCAAAAACCAAGTGTGCTAGGGAATGGAAGAAATATAGAAGGCAAAGGACCCAGGAGAATAAGGAGAGCAGTCGTAGAGCCAGAAACGAATATGCACAGATAAGAAGGGAGGCCCAAAGACAATATGAAAATGACATAGCAGCAAAAGCCAAATCTGACCCGAAACTGTTGTACAGCCACATCAGGAGGAAAACAACAGTCAAGGACCAGGTAATCAGGCTAAGGAAGGAAGGAGAGACAAGAAATGACCGTGAAGTATGTGAGGAACTCAACAAGAGATTCAAAGAAGTGTTCACAGAGGAGACAGAAGGGGCTCCAGAAAGACGGAGAGGTGGGGCACACCACCATGTGCTAGACACAGTGCACACAACCGAGGAAGAAGTGAAGAGGCTTCTGAGTGAGCTAGATACCTCAAAGGCAATGGGGCCAGATAACATCTCCCCATGGGTATTGAGAGAGGGAGCAGAGGCGCTATGTGTACCCCTAACAACAATATCCAATACATCTATCGAAACAGGGAGATTGCCTGAGGCATGGAAGACAGCAAATGTAGTCCCAATCTTTAAAAAAGGAGACAGACATGAAGCATTAAACTACAGACCAGTGTCACTGACATGTATAGTATGCAAAATCATGGAGAAGATTATCAGGAGAAGAGTGGTGGAACACCTAGAAAGGAATCTCATCAACAGCAGCCAACATGGTTTCAGGGACGGGAAATCCTGTGTCACAAACCTACTGGAGTTCTATGACATGGTGACAGCAGTAAGACAAGAGAAAGAGGGGTGGGTCGATTGCATATTCTTGGACTGCAAGAAGGCGTTTGACACAATTCCACACAAGAGATTGGTGCAAAAACTGGAGGTCCAAGCAGGGATAACAGGGAAGGCACTACAATGGATCAGGGAATACTTGTCAGGAAGACAGCAGCGAGTCATGGTACGTGGCGAGGTGTCAGAGTGGGCACCTGTGACCAGCGGGGTCCCACAGCACTGGTCCTAGGACCAGTGCTGTTTCTGGTATTTGTGAATGACATGACGGAAGGAATAGACTCTGAGGTGTCCCTGTTTGCAGATGACGTGAAGTTGATGAGAAGAATTCACTCGATCGAAGACCAGGCAAAACTACAAAGGGATCTGGACAGGCTGCAGACCTGGTCCAGCAATTGGCTCCTGGAGTTCAATCCCACCAAGTGCAAAGTCATGAAGATTGGGGAAGGGCAAAGAAGACCACAGACGGAGTACAGTCTAGGGGGCCAGAGACTACAAACCTCACTCAAGGAAAAAGATCTTGGGGTGAGTATAACACCAGGCACATCTCCTGAAGCGCACATCAACCAAATAACTGCTGCAGCATATGGGCGCCTAGCAAACCTCAGAACAGCAT